>NC_025999.2:67663977-67704104 GCF_000442705.2 Elaeis guineensis
GGACTCAATCGATTTGATCAACAATAATTGTATGATCATTAACTTAATTGATCTAACTCAATTCAATATTTGACTCAGTTTGATTAATTATTTAATCGAATTAGACCCATATGACTCAAATAAAAAATTTAGATGTAATCTATTACATGACCTAATTTTTGATTTTTTTATGATCAAAACTCTCATACACAAACATAAATTTTAGATTCTAAAATTATATTTTAGATCTAATTTTTTGTATTAAAGTAAATTTTAAAATATGAAAATAATTTTTAAATTTTAACATACAAATATATATCATATATATGCATGTATAATTAGATCTAAACAAAATTTCAGATCTAGACAAGATATCATATATCTCATATACTAGTCATAAAATAAGATTAAAAATAAATTTATGATCTAAATATATAATCATATATCACATATATGAATCAAAATCAGAATCAATAAAAAATTTTAGATATACATATAACTATTTCATATGAACTAGAACTCTTTCTAGATCAATGTTCAGATCTATGCATGCATCAACATATCAACTATATATTTTAGAATTTAATCTAAAATTAAATTTTAGATTTGAAGATCCATCCATATATCTTATGTATTAAGAAAAAAATTGATTTTAAAACCCTTTCAAAAATATGTATATCAAAATTTAGTATATGAAAATCCGTGGCTTGATACCACTGTTGGAATTCGAGATTTGAAGCATACATATATGTTCAAAACTTAATTTTCAAAATATCACAGTGGAGAATAAAATTAAAATAATTCTAATCTGAACTTTGTATGCATAAAAATAAAAACTACATAGATCTATCATATACTGAAATTGATATATGTTGAAATTTAAATTGTGATCAAATCACATACTTTTTTCGCAATCCTTTTCTTCAAATCTAGATCTAGAAAAGATGAGGCTCTCTGTTAGCTGCCAATATCCGTCTCTATGAGTATCTACTCGGGATCAGCCTGAAACAGCCCTCTAAGATCTGAATTTTGATTCTCCAAAATTCAGTCTGCAATCTGAACGAAGCCTGGATCGCGATCAATACTTGATCTTCTTCTTCCTCTTCTTTAGACTTTCTCTTTGCTTTACGTTGCCACAAAACACCAGCAACCAGCAATTGGTGACACGCCAACACCTTGGGCATCGAAATCCTTGAGACTCGCGTCCCAAGGATATGGCATGGAATGCCTAAGAAGAAGAAAAAGGGAGGAAGAGAGGGTGTAGGATCTCCTTTGGGTGTGGAGAGGGGCTGGCCTTGATTTCTTTAGGACCTTAAGGGAGGTCCTCTTTTATAGATACAAGGATTGAATCAATTCAATCTCAAAATACAAGTTCTACTTGCATTGATTTTCTATTAACTTAAGTTATCCAACTTACATTAGAAAATATTATTGGCCCCAACTAATGGATCCTTGCACCCATAATTAGAACCCTCTTTTGCACCCAAGAGATACCCCATACGAGAACTAAAAGCCTTCTTTTCAATGGACATACCCAAATTGGAACAATTCAAAGGGCTCCATAATAACTATCAAGGAGATTTATAAGGGACTTGCACCTTAATTTATGTGATCCATAACCTTAGACACCCAACAATTAGAGTCTCATAAATCTTATTCATGTAGGTAATTAGCAGATATTAGTTAAAATTAATTATCAAATAAGTAATCTTAACTGAAAGAGAAATTGGGTCCAATCATGTGCTAGCAAGGTTACATGAACCCAATGGGTTTCTCTAAACCCAATTGACACTTCATAAGCTCAATTACTAATTTCAGGCCTAATCCTTTTGTTGTGAGATCTCTTAGGTTCAATTCTATATGGTAGTGAGATATACAATAAACTCATCTACCTATCATTGAAACTTTTCAATAGGTTAGAACAATTCATTCTAACTTAACAAGGATTGTCGATCCAGAACAACCTAGTGACCTCTCACAATCCATCAGTGACACCTAACGGTATGTAGTGGCAATCCAGTAGAACTGAAATAAACCTCTAGGTGCAGTTAACGTGTGATTCATCTCTCTATCGTGAGTCCTGACTAGATGACAGTCATGGATATATCATCAAACCTCAACATCAGTCATATGATAGATTCGATTAGCTCAAGTCCAGTTGTGACTTCTATGAAAATTCTTTTCCAACAATCACACTGTTGTGGCCACAAACTCTTGAACTTAGCCTCTCAAATCTCATAGGACACTTTTTCTATCAAGATCGATAGATCCTATCTTGATGCATACCCTACTCCTATAGTGGACTATGTTGTCAACATCACTACAAGGGCTCATTGAGACCCATGTTTATGTGTCAATCAACTCTAGAAGCTTCACTGTGAGCAGAATATCATCTAAGTCAAAGGACCATCACACAACTAAGTATCGAGATAATCACTGACAATTGAATAGAAATCCAGTAATCTCTCGTATGGTCACGCTCAGTGCTAGTTATTTTCTAACAACCATTCGTACTTGTCACCCTGTGTCTCTAATAGTAGACTAGAGATCTGTCTATCTTGAAGAAAGTGATTTGTGCACCAATCTATCCGAATCTATCATCGTCCTCATGATGATCCTATATCGAGAGCCTTTAGGAATTAAATATATGTCTCTATTTTCAACATCTGAGAATGTGTATCGAAACTAATTCATAGACGATTCAAGGACACATTACACTTGAATGAAAAAAAAATTGCCCTTTTATTGATCATATCAATATATTAAGTACAAAATTATGCCCTAAATTAATTACAATGTGTAACCATATTGGCTTTAGGACATACATCTAACAGACTTTTTATGGTTGGTGTGCTGATGGGATCTCGGCTCCTTGGCTGAGCAATGGCTCCAGTACTATCACAGTATACAAGATAGGGCCATCAACGGAGGGTGCCACTCCGAGCTACCGATGAACTTTCGCAACCATATAGCTTTCTTCGTAGCATCGGATGTCGCGATATATTTTGCTTTGCAAACAGAGTCTGCACAGTATTCTGCTTGAAATTTTTTAGCAGATTGCTCCATCATTTAGGATAAAAATATAATCTAACACACTCTTACTATCGTCATGTTCTGATTGAAACTGGAGTTGGTGAACCCCACAAATTTTAAGTTAGTTTCACCATACACAAACCACTGGTCCTTAGTATTTCTTAAATACTTAAGAATGATCTTTATGACCTCCAGTGGTTTTCTCCTAGATCAGACTGGTATCTACTCATTATCCCTAATGAGTATGCCAATATGGTTTCATACATGTCATAACATACATAATAGAATACTGCTGAAGCATATAGAACTCTACTCATATGCTCTCTCTCTTGAGGAGTTATCGAACAATCTTCTTTCGAAAGAAAAATTTTGGCCTATCGAAAGATAGGTTTTCTTGAAATTCTCCATGCTGAATCGTTTCAGCATAGTATCTATGTACGTGAATTGAAAGAGCTCGAGCAGCCTCTTAGATCTATCTCTATAGATCTTCATCCTAGGATGTAGGCTGCTTCTCTAGATCCTTATGGAGAATTGTGATGACAGTCATACTTTTATTCTCTGTAATGCAAGGACATCATTTCGATTAAGAGAATGTCATCCATATACAACACAAAAAATACAATTATCAAACCATTGCCCACTTATATATGCAAGGTTCTTCCTATTCCTAACGAAGACATACGTTCTGATCACCTTATAAAATGTATGTTCCAACTCTGAGATGTTTGCTTCAATCCATAAATGGATCTCTGAAGCTTACACACTTTGGACTCATCTGTGGATATGAACCCTTCAGTTGTATCATATACACCTCTTCGTTCAGCTTTCTATTTAGAAAGCTATCTTCATATCCATTTGTCAGACTTCATAGTCTAGATATGCTGCTATCGCAAGCATAATCCGAATAGATTTGAGTATTACCACAGAAAAAAATATCTCGTCATAGTCAATACCATAATGCTGATGATAATTTTTGGTAACCAAATGGGCTTTATAGGTCTCCACCTTTCCATCTGCACCCTTCTTCCTCTTGAAGACCCACTTAACCCTATGGGCTTTATCCCTTCAGGTGGGTCATTAATGTCCATACATCATTGACCATCATGGACTCCATTTCGAATCTCATGACTTTAAGCTATTTATCAGAGTCAGATCTCTGCATTGTATCCATGTAGGTGATCGGATCCTCATCATTCTTATCGAGTTCGATAGGATTCTCATCCCGGACCAAGAAACCTAAGTATCATCTGACTGACGCGATACTCTACTGGATTGCCTTAAGGATGTTTGTTCATTGGGCTCCAAATTTGATCTCATCAAATCTGGTTTAGATTCAATCATTGATGTCGTTCTTTTACCTGTCAAACTTTGTCAAGTTCGATTTTAGAGGTACTTATTCCTTCGCTAAGAATTTTTTTTTCAAAAATATGCCTTACTACTGACAAACACCTTTTGTTCGACAGGCAGGTAAAAGTAATATCTCCTCATTTCTTTGGGATACCCTACGAAATTATACTTATCGGACTTAGGACTGAGCTTGTCAGTTTGTAATCGTCTAACATAAGCTGAATACCCCCAAACCCTAAAGTAAGAGAGGTTCAGCCTATGTCCTGATCATATCTCATATGGTATCTTACTAACTGACTTACTCGAAACATTATTGAGCACAAGATAGGCTGTTTCAAGTGTATATCTCCAAAAGAAGATTGATAGAGTTACAAACCCCATCATGGACCGAACCATGTCCAACAAGGTTCGATTCTTCCTTTCTGAGATGCCATTATGCTGTGGTGTCCATGGAGGGGTCCATTGAGAGAGAATCCTATTCTCTCCTAGATATGTCAGAAATTTATTGGAAAGATATTCACCTCCTTGGTCAGACTGAAGAATTTTAATATTTTTTTAGTTTATTTTTCTACTTCATTACGAAATTATTTGAACATTTCAAATGATTCGATTAGTGTTTTCATCAAGTAGACGTACCCATATCTAGATAGGTCATCTGTGAACATGATGAAGTACCTATACCCTCCTTGGCACATATGCTCATGGATCCATATACATCAGTATATATCAGACCCAGCACATCATTGGCTTGTTCATCTTTTTCAGTAAAAGGTGACTTGGTCATCTTTCCAAGCAAATAAGACTCACAGGTAGGTAACGATTCATAATCATGTTTATCAAGAATTTCTTCTTGAGCCAACCTGTTTATCCTGTTCTTGTTGATATGACTAGCCTACAATGTCAAAGATAGGCATCTATGACATCATCTATTCTAGGATGTTTATTTGAAATATACATTATATTAGGCCTAGATACAATATAGATACTATTGTTTAACTGTCCATATAAAATTGTGACATTATTCAAAATGATATCACAAAAATTTTTCTTTATTGATATTTCATAATTGAAATTGGCCAAAAGATCTACAGAAATAATATTTAAAAAAAAATAGGATAATAATGACACTCATTAAGAATAATATACTGAGATTCGAATACAAGCTTGATGATTCCTAAAGCTAGAATTGGAACTGATCTTCCATCTCTAATATTTAGAATCTCTCGCCTTCAAATCTCCTAATGACCTGAAGATCCTGCAATGAATTGCAAATATAAATAGGACTTCCACTATCCAATACCCAGGTCATTGTATCCATAAGAGAGAAGTTACAAGGTGTTATTACATAAGTACCTTATCCAACAACTGATTGCTTCTTCTTCTTTGACCTGTTCGGATTAGAAAAAATGATATACTGAGGACAATTCCTCTTCCAGTGACCCTACTTCTTGTAAAAGAAGTACTCTGTTTGATTTTGATTAGCCTTGAACTTAGATTTCTAAGACTAACTCCCAGCATTAGCACCTTCTTTTTTTTTTCTTTTTCCTTTCTTAAGGGATGATGACTACCGATGAAGATCCTTCCACTAGATTCACTATCTCCTTGTGGAGCTAGTGATCTTTTTCAAAAGTCTATAGCAACCCCAATAGACCGTGGTAGTTGACTATAGGCTTTTATCTGAAATGACTGAGGAACGGCAGTAGGACTTGGGAAGAGAGTTCAAGATCGCATCTTTCCCCAGCTTTTCATGCAAAGGAAAGTCGAGTTTGCTCAATTTTTCAATCTGCTTGATCATGTACAATATATGATCGATAACAAATGCACCCTTTCTCATTCGGATATTAAAAATGGTGCAACTAATCTTGTGCTGCTCAACGTCGTCAAGAGTACCAAAGGAATCCCTCAACACTTGAAGTATTTTCTCTAACTGAGCTTCTTCAAACTTTTGGCTGAACTCATCATTCATGGAGGCCCACATGATGCAACGAATTGTGGTGCGGTCATTGAGCCACTTCAAATAAGTATCTCAGACTGCTCCTCGGGCATTAGGAGCAGGCTCCTCAGGTGTCGGATCCGTTATCAATAAAGGATCTGCTCGTGCTCCAGGATAATCTTAAATTTTTGATACCAATTATCAAAATTTGATCCGATAAGCTTGTCACTGTTCAATAGTGATCGAAGTGACAAGTTTGAGGCCATATCTGTGCATACAAGGAAGAACACTAAACTTAATTAGTATATGAATTTATTAATCCTAAAGACTTAAACTTTAGTTTAAAGATCCTCCCACTATTTTATACGAATTGGTAGCTTCTACCTCTAATTCGAGGAATTACCTTAATTCCTTAGCGGTATTAGAATTCACACAGACTACATATAGGCTCGAGGATAGCTCGATCAACCCATATGCACCTATGGGTAGATTCTCAACCAATTATTTCTCCAAACAACTTCTAGTATTAAATTAGCCCCAAATTCATTTCAGTAGGCGATGGGCCTCCACTGAAAGTTTGGTTAGGTCAAACCATTAATATAACCTACTCAGTGATTCTACCTAATGAGTGATCAGGCTTGAAGATAGCTCGATCAATCTAACCATCATCAGATAGTTCATCAGAGTCATCATATGATGAATGATAATTTCATCATTCAGAGAGAAGATCAAACGGATGGCACTGCAATGTCAATCAGAAATAATGGATCCATTATCACTCACCTTAATGGGAGACCATGATCCAGTAATCACCATAACCAACTCATTTAAGGACCTAATAATTTAAAAAAATTATTCAATTTAGAGAAGAGAGAAGAGAAGAAAAGATCAATCAGCAGACCATAATCCTTCCACTGACTTCACCAAGTCACTAAATTGGATTAGGTCATACTGATTGAACTGGCACCTAGATCAGTCATACTGATCAACCTTAATAGCATGGGCTAACTTGAATCACTTAGCGATCTAATCAAAATTTAGTTCACCAAATTGGTCAGATAAGTGAGATCGATGGGAGGGTCTGCTAAGCTTGTCTTAGACACCATCGAAATGATCAGGTAAGCCGCTCTCAATTAAAAATCATTGGTCAAAATGTCAAACTTATCTTAGACACTAATTGATTAACTAGTTTCGATTTAACCAACCTAATGATTCAGATTCAACTACTGAGCCACAATCAAGGTCCATTTGATCTAATCAAAGACATAGACTTGACAATCTACAAATATTATACTAAAAAATCCTGATTAATCTAATTCAATATTGATTAGACTTAATCAATTTCTCTACATGGTCAGTCAATTTTTGATTCTAACCTTAGGTCTAATCCAATTAAAGAGAAGGACCTGATTTGAGCTAACCCATGCTCCATATTTTATGCAATGTCATTAGATCTAAATCACAATTCTAGATCCAATCAGCTTGATACTTAATTCTCAATTAAGTTTTGCATCAACATGGTTAAAATTTTGAAAATAATTTTTTATGTAAACTTTTTACATCAAGTCATAAAATTTTTTAGATCAAATCTAAATTTTTTATGATTTTAGATCAAAATAATTTGACTAAATAAAATTAGATGTAACTAACTATCTTCACAACTTACATCACATACAACAACACCTAAGGTTTCAAGATCTAGGATTTTGCAAGAAAGTAAGTTTTTTCTTTTTACTTTCTTCTTCATGGGATCTTACAGTGGCACCCCTATACACCATGAAGAGCACCTCATTGAATAGAAAGAGAGGGTCATAAAATCGTACTTGCTCTTATGATCGGACGGTCTGGTGATTATCTAATCTGAGTACTTTGCTACTCAAAATATCAAATCTAAATAAATAATAATCAGATATAAAAATAAACTAATTTAGATCTAATATAAATCATAAATAATCAGATCTAATAATAAAAAATTAGATCTAAAGTCATATTAATTAATATCAAAACAACCTAGTTCTGATACCAATTGAAAGAAATTTTTGATAGTGAGTACATGCAATTAAAAAACTTTATGCAGTAGAAATAATAGATTAAATAATTTAATTCTAATCATATGCATAAGATCTAATCTTAGACTACTATATCAAGATCTTTGATATAAAAAATATGTGCTTTAGATCTAAAAATAAAAATCACATCGATCTCATCGATGTTGAAATTTTAGATCTAACTATTAGATCTACCATAAAAATCAAAATAAGTTAGAGATCAGTACCAAACAAATTATGATCATGATCTTCTCTGATCCAATGGTTGGAGAGGGTGTTCTTCAGATTACTCGCTGCCACATGAAGTTGTCTGACCTCTTAGAAAAATTCACGTGAAGACTGGCACAGATCAAGGGCTCGAAGATGCTAGTCTGCGAATAACTTCGATAGCTAACCTCTTCCTTCTTCTACAAGTACTTTGGATACTTCAAAGTGATAGGAGATCTGGAGGAGGAAGAGAGGAGGAGGAGAAGAGGCTCTAAAAATAAAAAATCTACAAGAAAATTGATCATGGGACATCCAAGAGAGGGGTCCCCTTTTTATAGACTAGGAATTAAGACTTTCCAAGAAAGGATGCCATGAATCAATGCCAAAACTCCTTTTGGCATCCCAAAAAATTCCAAAAAAATCATTAGGACATGGAAAAGAAATTTGAAGTCTCACACACTAAAAGATATCTTAAGAAAAATAAAAAAAAAATAATACGGCTCCAATAATATACCATATACAAAAAATCTCTTTCCTAGTCTGCATCTTATCTCTAATTCGGATCGCATTCGAATTAGGCAAGAGATAATATTATGACTCATCAGCTATAGCCAACCACCCTTATTGGATCCTCTCTCATGATGCCAAAAATTACAATTCAAATCCAATTAGGCATGGATCCAGATGTGGCGCAAAAGATAAGGATAGAGTCCTAGACTGACTTGGACTCTTCATTTCTAATTCAATTCTAATCCAAATCAAATTTGGATTGAAACCACTAATAGAAATAAACCTAATCCAATTAAAAATCTAAATATCTCATCAAACTTTTAACATAATTAGGAATTAGCCGAGTCGAAACCCTGATCGAATCATGATCAAATTTCTCTTGTAATCGGGTTTGATCATATCAATCTTAATATGAGTCAAACTGAATCTAATTCAATTAGACTTATTCCAAAGCTTTTTATTCAATCAAATTAAATTAATTAATAATTTAATTATTAATTAATTCTCTATAAATAGTAGAGTCCCAGTTTCAGTGGGACTCTCCCTCAGAGTCCTAGTCCAAGTAAGACTCTTTACCAGAGTCACAATCCAATTAGACTCTTCAGCCATCAAATCTAATCAAACTTCTAATGCGTGTGACCCCATAGGTTCAAACTTAAGTTGGTAGCATAAAAACAACTTCCTATACCAATCGATGTAATTATCTAGCAATGATGACCCAACAATCGGATGGGTCGAAGTGTTGCAAAGCAACCTTCTAGAACCTACTGGCATATGGTTACCGTATAGTCATCCCTTTGACCCAAATGCTCAAGATGACTTAGGGTTTAACTATCAACCCTAATTAAGTGGATCACATTGTATTTCAACCTTTCAAATTCATCTCATAGATTATCCTGACTAAAGTTTTGTTAAATTGAAATACACTGATGCATATCTCCTACCAATTCAAAGGAGTCAATCCCATCTTGACTCACACACTGATTTAATAAGTATTTGACTGCACCTAGTATCATTCCATCACTAAGTTAAAAATTCAGATAGTCCGATACTAAAGTATAGTGAGTTGCTTACAAGTCACCGTGATGGTCTCAGATCGGAGGGACACTTATATCCATATCCTTCACAAGCTACTTTTGATAGCAGAGTGCTCGACACATGATCATGTTCGATGTGAATGTACTCCTATATTCTATCTGCATACCATAATAGTATCTCTACACTCCTTGATTAAGAGGATAACCAACTCATATAGTACCCAATGACCTACACTTGATATCACTATCATCCTAGTAATAGCGTATCATTTGATCGCGAATAATTTTAAGGACTTAATGACAAATTCTTCTTTATCAATTAATATATATAGTCCTAAAGACTTCATTACAACACAGGAGTCCAAAGATGATCAATTTATAATTAAAATACTAAATAACTTTTATTAATAAAAATTCATATACAGTTTACAAGATGAGCACAATCGTCTAACGATTGATTTTGGAACACATTTCCCAACATTTAGTGATCCAAATAGAAAAACTGAGATAATCTTAGATCATTGATGATCCTTATTCTAAAGTAATCTAATCTCTAATGATCTAAAATCATTGCATTTGGTACACTATGTTTCAATAATTAAAGATCCCTAGATATTGATAAGTAACATAATTGGTATTCTATAAGAATGCATAACTACTAAGTATATAATACCGAAACTATTCTTGATATATTCCATAAAATATATTTATTAATAATATAAAATATATCATAATAAATTATTAACAAAATTATTAATACATTTATAAAAATTATTTATTAATCTGATAAATATTAATACTATAAAAATATATTATTTTCATTGTAGAATTAATGTTTTCATTTATACTTATGATATCTTATTTTAATGTTAATAATTATTTTGATTAAAATATAAGTTATAAAAGGAATATATTAAACACTATGATGATAATATGATTAACAATATATTATTACATAATATATATATATATCATAAATACTATATATCTAATATTAATATAATATAATATATAATATTGATATAATATTTTAATGATATATTGATATATCTTTTTGTTTTGGCTGAACTAAGGGATATTTTTTATCCTCAAATTTCAATCCAAGATTATTGCCTTTGGATGATCTTGGATACTTGTCCTCGAGGATGGATTTCTCATCACCATGCTGGGAGTGGGCAAAAAAATTTGTGGACATCAATCATCCCAAGACTAATAGATGAGGACATCACCATTCATGAATACTCATCATCATGTTGGGATGATCTTGGTTTCTCACCAAGTGAGTGGATAAATGAATGTAATAATGGTTTTAATGATATTTAAAGACTAATGTAATGGAAGAAGAGGCAATCGATCGGATCTCAATGAAACCACCATTTTATCCTTTTCTTTATCTTTTGCATAGCTTTATTGTAAATTTGTGGGAATAGGTGGTTGTTTTGTTTATCCAAAAGTCTTTGAAGTTTCAAGGGATTTTGAATTTAATCTTATCACCTTTGAGTTTTTGGTCCTGTACCAATGGTATGCTACATATAATCTCTTCATGCTGCTAAATTGCTTAGCTTTCCCTATTTTTGATCAGAAAACCAGGAAAACAAGTTTTTGCATGCTCGATGGGACCAGTACAGAATGCTGCCAAAGAAGAAAGTTGAAGATTAATGAGCCTCTCAGGTTGAGCAAGCACTATAAGAAATAAGACTTTTTTCGACACAAGATTTACTTACGCAAAATTTTGCGTAGATAAAGAGCACAATTAGCTACGTAAAATAAAAAAAATTAGTAAAATGAGCATAATTAGCTATGTTTATAAATATCCATTGTAAAAAATAATTATCGACGTAAATATAGTGTTGGCATTTAAACCAAAGCATTGATAATGGATGGTCTTAATTTTTTATTTTGGCAAATCATTTATCGACGCAAAATTAGTGTAGGCAATTATGTTATTACCTATGCAAAACAGAAGCATAGGCAAATAACCTAATTACCTATGCTTATTTAGCATCGATAAATATTTTTTTATTAATTTTTTATTTTGATAAAATATTTATCGATGCTAAATTTATGTAGATATGATGGTAATTGCCTATGCAAGCATAAAACATAGGCAATTAACCTTATTGCCTATGCTTATTTAGCATCAAAAAATATTTTTTTAATTAATTTTTTTATTTTGGCAAACTATTTATCGATGCAAAATTTGCATAAACAATAAAGCTAATTGCCTATGCTTCACTCTTGCATAGGAAATTAACCTTATTACCTACGCTATAGTAGCATTGACAATTTTTTTCAAAAATAAAAAAATAAAATATTTATCGATGTAAAATTAGCATAGATAATTATGCTTATTACCTACGTAAAACAGAAGCGTAGGCAAATAACCTAGTTATCTATGCTTATTTAACATTGGCAAATATTTTTTTATTAATTTTTTTTATTTTGATAAAATATTTATCGATGCTAAATTTACATTGGCAATGATGGTAATTACCTACACAAAAATAAAATATAGATAATTAAACTTATTGCCTATGCTTATTTAGCATTGAAAAATATTTTTTTATTTTTTTATTTTGTTAAACTATTTGTCAATGTGAAATTTGCATAGACAATAAAGCTAATTGCATACACTTCACTTTTACGTAGGAAATTAACCTTATTTCCTATGCTACATTAGAATCGACAAATTTTTTATGAAAATAAAAAATTAGTAAAAAATAAAATATTTATCGATGTAAAATTTGCATTGATAATGAGCTTTATTACCTACATAAAATGGAAGTGTAGGCAATTAGGCTTATTGCCTTTGCAAAATTTACATCGATAAATATTTTATTGAAATAAAAAAAATATTTATCGATGCTAAATTTATATAGGCAATAAGCCTAATTGCCTATGCTTACATCCTACATATGTAATTAGATTAATTGCCTATGCTAATTTTATGTCGGTAATTTTTTTACAAAAATTAAAAAAATTAATAAAAAGTAAATCCATTTGCTGATGCTAAGTTAGCATAGGCAATTTATAATTTTCTATATAAGACTAAAGTATAGGCAATTACCCTTATTGCCTACAAAAGTTTAGTGTCGATAAATATTTTTTTTAATTAATTTTTTCTATAAATAATTTATCGTTATCTAAATAATTTATCAGTATAATTTTAGAATTTAAAATTCATCTTCACCATTCATTATCTAAATCATTAGCATTAGAATATCATCACAAAAGTCTATCTCAATCCAATAGCTCAAGTTATGTCGATCAATAAAATTTAATTTCGACGATCACGAACAACCGCATGATGATCTAATAGATAGAGACCACCATGGATGATCTTTATCCTTATTGCGTAGGCTACATTAGTCTAAAAAATTATCCTTATTTCTTACACTACATTAGCATCGGCAAATTTTTTATGAAAATAAAAAATTAATAAAAAATAAAATATTTGCTAATGTAAAATTAATGTAAGTAATTAACCTAATTACCTATGCATGACTAAAGTGTAGGCAATTATGCTTATTGCCTGTGCATAATTTACGTTGGCAAATGTTTTACCAAAATAAAAAAATAAGTAAAAAAATATTTATCGATGCTAAATTTGCATAGGCAATAAACCTAATTATCTACACTTCAATCATGCATAGGTAATTAGGTTAATTGCCTATACTAATTTTATGTCAGTAAATTTTTTATGAAAATAAAAAAAATTAATAAAAAATAAAACCATTTATCGATGCTAAGTTAGCATAGACAATTAGATAATTACCTACGTAAGAATAAAGCATAGGCAATTATCCTTATTGCCTACACAAATTTAGCATCGACAAATATTTTTTTTAATTAAGTTTTGTAAATAATTTATCATTATCTAAATAATTTACTGATATAATTTTAAAATTTAAAGTTCATATTCATCAATCATTATCTAAATAATTATATCGTCATAAAAATCTACTTCGATCTAGTAGCCCTAGCTATGTCAATCAATAAAATTTAATTTTGATGGCCATGAATAATCACATGATGATCTGATAGATAGAGATCATGGATGGATTCAAAAATTTATAACAATAATCTTGGTAATATTTATAGTATACTATCAAAATTTTACTTCAATCAAATATCATTATCATGGCCAATTTAGCATGGAATGATTTTGACTGTTAAATAAAAATGAGTGATCAAAAAGCCAAACAGCATCCGATTATAATATAAGTTTTAAGATAAATGATCCTTGCTACTATTTTGATCATTTGTATGGTAGTGATTGTAAAATTCAAACCGTACGTATATGAACGATCCAAAACTATATATCTTTTCATACTCAGTCTTAATGTCCTTAAATAATTATATTTATGCTTTTGTAAGATCTGCTTAATGTGAATGGTTCATACATGCACGGTTTAGATTTTATGATTACCACTATACAAATGATAAAAATAGTAGTAAAAATTATTTATCTAAAAAATTATCTTAATTGGATATCGTTTGGCCTTTTGATCACTCATTTTTTATTTAATGATCAAAATCATCCCATACTAAAATGATCATAATAATGATATTTGACTGAAGTAAAATTTTGATAGTATGCTACAAATATCATCGAGATCATCGTTGTAAGTTTTTGGATCCATCGGTGGTCTCTATCTATCAGAGCATCATACGATCGTTCGTGACTGTGGAAATCAAATTTTATTGATCGACATAGCTAGGGCTACTGGATTGAGGCAAATTTTTGTAACGATACTCTAATGATAATTATTTAGATAATAAATGATGAAGATGAGTTTTAAATTTTAAAATTATATCGATAAATTATTTAGATAACTATAAATTATTTATAAAAATAAAAAAATTAATTAAAAAAAATATTTGTCGATGCTAAGTTAGCATAGGTAAAGAGGTCATTTGCTGATATACATAGTTTGCGTAGGTAATTATCCTCTTTATCTATATAAATTTTACGTCGATAAATAGTTTACATAAAAAAGAAAAAATGGAAACCCTTTTCTCCTTCCCTCCATTTTCATCTCCCACCGAACCCACTCCTACCCTCTCCTATGTCTTCCCTCTCTCCCTCCCTCTCCTTCGGCTCTCTCACCCCTCTCTCCCTCTCTTGCCGTCAGTTCTCACCGCCGCTGCTGCCACCACCTCTGCTCTACACTACCGAACCCACTCCCGCCCTCTCTCATTTCTTCCCTCTCTCCTTCCCTCTCCCGCTTTCCTTCTCTCCCTCCTTCTCCCTCGGCTCTCTCACTCCCTCTCTCCCTCTCTCATCGTCGGTCCTCACCACTGCCATTACTACTGCTGTCGATGCCTCTACTCTGCACCATCGACTTTTAAAGGTAGACCTTTTTTTTTTGGCTCTAGGATGGAGGACGCTGATCAGGGATGCCTCCTGCAAGGCCCGATCTTCCCCTCAGGTGTGGGGAAGGGAGGAGTGGGGGGGTGGGGGGGGGGGTGGGTGCCCAGGCAGGGAGGAAGAAGAGGGAGAGGGGGGGGGGGTGTTTGGCAGGGGTGGCATGGGGGTGGGGTGGGTGGTGGTGGTGACGGGTGTGGACTCATGGGGTGGGGTGAGGGGCACCATGGGGGGCGCAAGAGGAGTGGGCTTGAGAATTTTTTTTTGTAGCAGATGGAGGTGGGGGTGGTGGTGACAAGTGCAGACCCACGGGGTGGGGCATAGGGGCACTGCGAGGGGTGTGGGGGATGAGTGGAGTGGGCACACCGGGGGTGGGAGAGATTTTTATTTTTATTTTTATTCTTTTTATGGCAAACAGTAATGGGGGCGGGGGCGGGGGTGGTGGTGATGGGTGCAGACTTGCGGAGTGGGGCGGAGGGGCGCCGTGGGGGGTGGGGGGTGCGAACAGAGTGGGCACAGGGTGTGGGGGGTGATTTTTATTCTTTTTTATTTTTTTTGTGGTGGATAAAGAGGGTGGAGAGGAAGGCGGCGATGGTCACAAAGACCTGTGCACTTGAAGGAGCAGTGTTCACTCCTCCTTTATGGGTGGTGGATCGGGGCTGGTAGCCGACCCAAATGGCCATAGAGAGGAAGGTGGTCAGTCTCCCACCGACTGTCGGACCTAATTTTGGGAAGGAGGGTGCCGGTTTTCACTCTCTCTTTCTGCTGCCAATCGAGAGGAAGGAGACCATTTAATGGGTTTCGGATTTTGGGTTTCAACCCAAAATCTGAACCTAATTTACTTCATTAGGTTATGTAGCATTTTTGCATTTTAGATCCTGTAGGTTGTAATATTTGATCTTAGTCCTCAATTATTTACAGTTTAGTTTCTGTTGTAAAATTTATTGCATAAAATTTTTTGTGTTAATGTTTAGTCCCTACTGAAGTTTATAAATTGATTATAGTCCTTCAATACATTTAATTTAATTGTTCCACTAGCACAATGCACATTATTTTTGTTTGTTATAATTTAAATATTTTGTGTGCTGTTTTGTGTGCTTTTGTTTATTATAATTTAATATGAGAAACATCCATATTTTAGAAGAAACTCTATCAAAATTTTTATAAAAAAATTTCAATGCTGAGTTATCCTTTTTTGATAAATTAGGAATCCATCCTTGAATGTATGTATAGAGATGGTGGTTAAATTGTATTGAGCTATAGATTTTCGTTCAAGAGTCGATCTCGATCGAGATTGACTCTTGGATGCCCCATTTTCGAGCATTTTAAAAAAGCTTTAATCTGATTATTATTAATAGTTGATATTTTGTTTCGTTATGTGGTATTCAGCAATTATCTCTCCTTTGTTCTCTGGGTATATATTGGATAGGATGTATAGGCACCGTATTCACATTGTATACTTGGAAAACCATGAGGAGATGCTGTCAAAATTTTCATAATACTAGAATAAATATTGACTAATAACAATAATAAGATTATTACTTTTTTGAAAGAAATAGGATCACAACTATTAGTAATGAGTTGAAATGGATAGGATCATGCATTTTTAAAATCTTTTTTATAACACATACTTTAATGATGAATATTTCTCATAGATAGATGAAAAATATCGATAAGAGTTGGATGAATGCTCGCTCTATCATCTTATCTGAATACCTATAAGGTGTTAGAAATTTTATAAGATTTGCACGAGAAAGAGTTGATGATCACAATAGAATCAAATATCCTTGTTGGAGATGTCACAACAACTACTTCTAGCCTATAGACACAGCATTGGAGCACTTGTTGAATTGGGGTATGGATCCAAAGTATACTATTTGAAATTTGTATGGGGAATATAAACCTACTAACATAAGAGACCAACATATGGGTCACTTGTCTAAATCAATTGGCATCAATAAGATGTTAGATAATTTATATGAAAAGGCACATGCTATCCAATGTGGGGATAATTTTGTACCTGACGAAAACACTCATGACAACTCTTCTGACAATATGGATAATACAAATGATGGATATTTTAAAAATTCATGAGAGATGTCAAAAAGCCATTGTAAACAAATTGTAAGAAGTTCTCGAAGCTTGAGTACTTGATAAAGCTTCTCCACGATAAAATTATGTTTGGTTGGAGTCAAAAATCATTTGATTTTATATTGAACTTAATCAAGGAGGCATTACTGGATGGTGAAAATCTTTCAAAATCATATTCAGAGGCAAAAAAGTATATGCGTGAACTTGGAATGGGTTATACACCGATGCATGCATGCAAGAATGATTGAGCATTATTTTATAAAGAGCATCAATACTTGGATTGTTGCCCAGAATATGGTGAGTCAAGGTACACTAAAGATTTCGAAAGAGATAAGAAGCAGTCTCACAAGATTTTGAGATACTTTTCATTAACACCAAGACTTTAGAGATTTTATCAGTCATCGAGGACTGCCGAGGTGATGAGATGGCATCATGAGATGAGAATTTCTGAGGATAACATCATTAGTCATCTAGCGACTCTATAGTTTAGAGAAAATTTGATAAATAATATCCTTATTTTGCTAGTGACCCATGCAACATTTGTCTTGGCCTGGCATCTAATGGTTTCAATCCATTCAGGACCACGAGCAATGTTTACAGTATGTGGCCGATTATGCTAATGCCGTATAATATTGTACTATAAAAATATATGAGAGAGCCATTCATATTTTTATCATTACTTATTTCTAGATCTACAGCTCTTAGTAATAAGATAGATGTTTATCTACAACCCTTAATCGATGAATTGAGAGAACTTTAGGAGATTGATGTTGTAACATACGATTCAGCTAGTAAATAAAATTTTTGATTGCATGCGATGATAATGTGGATAATTAATAATTTTTAGGCATATGGTAACCTATTTGGATGGAGCACAAAAAGATATTTGGTATGTCTAATTTACAATGGTGATAGCTATTCCGTTAGACTGAAGCATGGAAGAAAAATTATCTATATGTGTCATCATCGATTTATACCATCTAATCATTCTTAGAGAACCTGTCAGAATTGATGCTTCAATGAAAAGTTAGAGATGCATGGGCCACCTTGTGTCATGAGTGGAGATGACATATTGGCACAACTAGAGACCATTGGTAGTGTCAAATTTGGCAAAATTTTTGAAAGTCGCAAGCGAAAGCATAATGAATCAGAGTTGAACTGGACGAAGCGGAGCATATTTTTTGAATTACCTTATTGGCAACATCTCCTACATCGTCATAATTTGGATGTCATGTACATTAAGAAGAATATTTATGATAATATTATTGGGACACTTCTTAAGCTCAAGGAGAAAATAAAGGATCATCCAAATTCTTGGCTAGATTTGAAAAGAATAGGTATGGCATGAGTTGCACTTGGTGTCTTGTGATGGTGGAAAATTCTTAATGCCAACTGTAAGTTACACATTATATGGAGATGAGAAAAGAAGTTTTTGTGAGTAGTTAAAAATCGTAAAATTTTTTGATGGTTTTACCTCCAACATTTTAAGTCGTGGGAACTTGAAAGGTGGTAGTATCTTAGATATGAAGAGTCATGACTCTTATATTATGATGCAGCATCTTATATCCATTATGATACATAGCTTTTCCACCTTAGAGGTACAGAATGCACTTATTGAATTAAATATTTTCTTTCGAAAATTATATTGTCAGAAACTCCCAATTGATATACTTGAGAAATTTCAATTAGACATTATCCTAATTCTATGTAAGCTCGAAAAAATTTTTCCACCATCATTTTTCGACATTATGGTATACTTGGTGATTCACCTTCCAAGGGAGGCTTTGCTTGTTCGGCAAGTTTAGTACCTATAGATGTATCCTGTTGAGCAGTAATAATATTCTAAAAAAATTAATTTTTTTACTTAATTTACAACTATTATAATTCTAATTATGTGTATTTTATATTTATTTTTATCATTTTATATGTATAGATTCTTGTATAAGTTGAAACAATATATGCGAAATAAGATACATCCAGAAGGATCAATTGCAGAAGCATATATTTTCATAGAGTGTCTTACATTCTGTTCGATGTACCTCGATGATATAGAAATATGATTCAATTGTGAAGAGCGCAATACAAATAGGGAGTGGGTTGACATTGAATCTATATTATCTATTTTCAAAGTTAATATTCATCCCATTAGTGAAAGAAAATACAAATATATGAACATGGAAGAGCGTGACATGGCGCATTTCTATGTACTAAATAATTACGAAGAAATCTATTATTTTATGAAGTAAGTATTTTTACATAATCAATATTATATACTTTTCATAAGGTAAATAAATAATAATCATGTATTTATTATAGTGAGCATAGAGATATATTATTGTGATAAAATAATAGAGATATCGAGGGACGACATCGAAGGGAGTTTGCAACTTGGTTCAGATAACGTGTAAGTACTATAATAATTTTATTCAATTTTTTATTACATAAAATGTATACAGATGATAGATCGTAACTTATACGTATGATGTTGCAGATGATGTTAATGTATCATAATAAAGAAGATGATGCAATCGAGGAACTATATGATTTAGCATGCCATCTCAATTCTAGGATTTCATGTTATAGCTCATGTATTGTTGGTGGTATGAGATTCATACAAGAGATCTTGATATATAGAGGCAGACTCAAAATAGTGAAATTTTGATGTTAGAAACCGATGGAGATAATGAGATTGAATATTATGGTATCCTAATAGATATTATATAGTTCAGATATGGGTCAAAATGATTTGTTTATCTATTTAAATGCTAATGATAAGATATCAGCAATAATAGGACTGATATTCATAAACATACATACTTTACAAGCATCAACTTTGCAAGAATATAGTACCCATCCGATCCTTTCATACTCGCTAGTTAGGCAAATTAGGTAATATACCTTAAAGATACGAGATATAAGGATATGGCATATTGTACAAAGAATTGCACCAAGGGATGTTTATGACATACATATTCTGAGATAGAAATAAATGAGGATTTTTTTCAGAGGAACATAATACAGTTGACTTGGGACAGTACAGTGCCGACATTGGAAGCACATCTCCTCTGATTAGGGATGACCTGCAAGCTGATAATACTGATGTCAGTAAATTAAATCCAAATGTGTCAGAGGATGATGATGACAACTTTATTAATGATGACGAAGAAGATTATACATTGGTGGATTATGATGATGAAGATGTTGATAATTCTCTTGATGAAGATATAGACATTGAATAATAATATATAATTTTTTTAAAAAAACTTATATATCTTATATTTCATATATCATTTTGTATCGATGTAATTTTTATCCATATTATATTATCTCTAATATATTGTTTGATACAAGCATCGCATCAGGAGGACAATCGTGTCGGGGGGCCCATGTAGAGATGAGGCAGGTACATCATCTCCTGTCATGACAAGTTGATTTTACATATTATAATTTTTTATATTTAATTTATTTTAATTTTTTATCATATATAAATAACTGATTTTAAGCTATGCCATCAAGAGGACATCTGATAGGGGGGACCCATACGAAGATATCGTACCTTCTCATCTTAGTAGCTATCTATCGAGATAGGCACATCATCTCCTACCATGATAGATTGATTTACATATTATATTTTTTTATATTTAATTTACTTTAAGCTTTTATCATATATAAAGAACTGATTTTAAGCTTTTATTTTGCTGCAGCTGATACTTTGATTAGGCGGACTCAAGGAGCCGCCAGAAATAAGAAGTTGGAGGAGTGGAGGAGGGCACATCCCGGAGAGAGGATAAGGGTTGTCATCCCATCAGGATATATCATACCACTTCAGCACTACGTCAAGGATCCATACATATGTGAGGTTGGCATCATTGTCCGAGCATACGCTCCCCTGACGATATTCGACTGGTGGAGAGTTTCGAGGCTATAGAAGCAGATCCACCTTGACCATTTATAGGTAACTAAATATAAATTATGTTATATTTTTTAAATATAGATCTTTCTATTTATTTTATATTTAATTTGATAATTACTTAATTTTTATTTTTTTAAATCTTATATGTTGTATATTATTTGTGCAGCACGACTTTGATATCGAGGAGATCGATATCCTGTGCGTGCAAGAGACTATCCTTAGGCATATGGGGAGATTGCTTAAGGGATTCAGATATGAGCTTCATAGCCATTGAAAGGAGGTCTTCAGTGCATGTGGGGTGGTGGCGACACGTGGGACACTCCAGAGGAATGTTTCATACCCTGACTGGGATCTCCTTTGCAATAAGTATGAGGATCCTGTATATCAAGTAGAATTATTATATATAATAAAAATATAAATTATTAAATTGATGTGGTATAATATGTTCACTAATATCTTGAATGCATTTGCTTATTAGGTCTTTTGTGAAAAGAATACAGCGAACCGATCGAGGCTCATAGTGATGCAGTGTGGCAGATCGAAGTCATTTGTGTAGCATCAGTATGAGCTAGTAAGTATACATACATATATCTCTAATAATTTTTTAGAATATTTGTGTGTCTGTATACTTACATTCATAAAAGTTTAAAGGGACATCGAGATAGGACAGCTATCCGAGCAGATTGACGTTTACCAGAAGACCCATCATCAGGCGATAGGGGAGTGGCTTCCTGGGACTAGGAAGAGGCATATAAGTATTAATTAATTAAGTTCTATATTTCAATTTCATTATGAAGTTTAGACTTTTGATTACATCTATTTTTTTTAATTAAGAGTGGATGATGCATATACGATCTCAACCCACCGTTGAGGGCTCCATGCCACCCACAGATGATGATAACTATAATGAGGTGCTTGGTAGGAGACCCAGTCATATCATGGGATTGGGATATGTGATTGTGGCTCCTAGCTCCTCTAGAGCACCACATGTTTCTTGTAATGCTCATCTGCGTGAGAAGGATGCTCGACTACATGAGGTGGAGAGGAGACATGAGAAGGAGATGCGTCGAGCTGAGGAGGGGTACTGTAGATCATAGGAGGACATAGCGGTCCTACGGCGTGATAATGTTGAGCTTAGATCCCAGATTGCAGCATTTGGGATGAAGCTCAATGAGTTCTATTGCCATATGCCTCCCCCATCGACTCTCGACGTCTCTACTGGTGCCTATAATGATGACTCCACCGATGATGATGATGGATGTCCTCCGATAATCAGTATTATTTTATATTATTTTTAATTTATATATTTTTATCATTTAGTAAATAATTAGTCCGCTAACTTAATTTTTTAATCTATTGCAGGTCTGTGATAAGGCTTGACATGTGGAGTTTATTTTGTATAAATGTATATATTTATATGACATTTTATATGGTTGTATATATATACAATGTTTTGCTATATATATATATACATTGTATCATTGTTAAAGTGAAATGAATTTAATTCTGGCATATGTATGAATGAAGAAGATAGTGTATATATTGTATATATTATATATGTTTATTTATCTACAGATTTACAAAAAAAATTATAAAAAATTCTCACTAAAGCAATAATTTTTTTTTTGATAAAAAGGATAATTAGCGATGTAAATAAGCATAGGTAAATCCCTTTAGCGATGTTAATTAGTATCGATAAATAAACCGTAGCATCATCAAAGGGTGTGCTAGGATGCCGAGCGTGCCACCATTAGCGATATTACGATACATTTATCGATGCTAATTAGCATCGTCAAACTGCATTGCAAAACAAGCATAGGTAAAGTCCTGTAGCCATGCTAATGAGCGTCAGCAAATGCTCCATAGCATCATCAAAGGGCGTGCCGGGATGCCGAGCATGCCACCATTAGCAATGCTATGGAACAGTTACCGATGCTAATTTGGTCGCTATTTGCCTATGCTTATTTTGCGTCGCCAAAGAAATATTAGCGATGTAAAATAAGCATAGGTAAAGACCTTTGCCGATGCAAAACCCCAGTATGCCCCGGCTCCTTCATCGACGCTAGGCAACATTCATCGATGCTTAGTTTGCATCGCTAATAATTTTTACCGACGTAAAATTAGCGTCGCAAAAAATTGACTTTTGGCGATGCATAATAAGCGTAGGTAAACAAACTTTTTTTCGATAGAATTTTTACGTCGCTAAATATATATTTGCCAACTCTTTTTTAGAGCATAGGTAAATGATACCAACGACGCTTTCGATAAGCATTAGTAAAATGTAATATTTGCCGATGAAAAATTTTAAGCATTGGTAAATAGAATCAACGACCCTCCATTTCCAACACTTATTTGCTGATGCATATTACGTCGGCAGTCATTTTTTATGATATTTTTTAATATTTAGCTATGCTTTTTTTGCATAGTTAATTGTGTTATTTCTTATAGTGAAGTGGAGTCTTGCTCAATCTTGTGGCAACTTGATGCCATTAGTGATGAGGCCCAGCATGCAATGTTCCCACAAAGGAAAGTTGGCCAATGTGAAGGCCAACTTCCGAATAGGGGGTCATTCCAATGGGTAGTTAACTAGATGTGCGAGACTGTGGCATAGGTTAGATTTCATCTAAGTGATAGTCGGAAAGACCTGGTAGAAGCTTTAACCGAGTTAGTTTGCAATGGTTGTGAGACCCATAGTAAGCCAACAAGAAAACTCTTGCTTGATGGTGTCGAAGCAAATTGACCACTTGGTTACCGTTTTGACCAATCAACATCGGTCTCCATCAGTGTCTTGTGATGCATTTTTAAATATGCAAACTTTGAAAAATAGCTCATTAGCGATACGGAGACCATCAACACTAGATCTACAATATGGAAATGTGAGAATTTTAAAGTAGCCTAATTTATAGAATCTAACGACCTATGACCAAGGGAAGGCTGAATATTATGTTAGAGAGCCATCAAGAACAAAACCATATTTATTTAATACAAGAGTGCCAATTAGGCTGTCAGTCATATTTGAAACAATTATTTCGGCGAATTATAAACTGAATGTGGTTATAAGGGATGGCACTGGAGTATTGTCGATAAGAGCTTCAGCTGATTGCAGGCCGAATATACCTATTAGGAATAGCAATGGTTTAGGTGAGAATCAGACGAGGCCTATGGCCCAAGCGTCAGTTATTGCTAAGAGGCAACCAAATTTAGAGGGATTTGATGTAAGCAATGTTATGGGGCAATTCCATTATCCAACATGCACACAATTACAACATGAGATTTCAGGGGTTGTTCTTGCTTTTATCCCAACAAAAGAAAGTAGAATTAATGCATGTGAGACAAATCCTTATGCAGTGTATTGGAACCCTCTATATCAGCCTCAAGTGAGAACCCCACAGTAGGGCATAATGCATCAAAATCAGGAGGATCGGATCCAATCAATACCAAATCTTGCTCATATAGTAGAATTGGTCAGGGAGCAACTTGATCTTCTATTTCAGCTAGTTAATAGGCTAATTTATTGGAAACGATGTCCAGAATGGTATAATCAAGCTTATAAATTCTTGAGGGACTACAAAGTTTTACAATTCTCTCATTTTTCAAGAGATGATGGGGTTTCAACCGTGGAGCATTTTGAGAGATTCTCAGTTCTATGTAGAGATGCAAGTGACAATGTTTGCCTCAAGCTAGGGTCATTTGCAAACCCTCTTACGGGGTCTACTTTTTCGTGGTATGTAAACCTTCCTCTTAATTCTATATTTACTCGGCAAGAGTTAGAAGGTCAACACCATGCTCAATTTTATAGAATCAAACCAGCAGTATTGGTTGTTGATTTGGCTAGGTTGATACAGCAATCTGGTGAATTGGTCACAAAATATATGAGTTGATCAAGAAGGCACAAAATAGATGCTATGCATCACTAAGGGTGACCGAATATGTTAAAAGTGCTCAAAACAACCTTAACCTAGAATTGAGAAAGAAATTTATTTGTCAAGAACTTTTGACTTATTCCAATTAACATTTCAAGCTGTTAATTATGAGACTATACTTAGAAAAGAAGAATAAAAGAAAGTAACTAACACTACAACCAAAAAAGATATTTGTGACATGAAAAAAGCATCACAAATACTAAATTTCTATCATAAATAATTATTTATGACAGAAATTTCATCGCTAATAATTAGTTGCTAAAAATGAGGTTGCAGATAATATTTTACAATGAAATATAAAATTTCATCACTAATAATAGATTTTTTGCAATAAAATATTTTTTTCAATTTTTTTTTAATTTTTAAATTATTTATGATGAAAGAATTTTCATCGCAAATAGGTGATTTTGCGATGGAAATATATTTCCATCATAAATAAACTTATTTATGACAAAAATTTTTATCATAAATAATTTAATAAATAAATTTAATATTAAAAAAATATTTATTTATAATAAAAAATTTACGTCATAAATATTTTTATCATAAAAAATATATTATTTATGATAAAAATTATCGATCACAAATAATTTTAAAAAATATTTTTAAATTTTTAAAAAATAAATTATTTACGATGGAAATCTTTCATCATAAATAAATTTATTTACAATGATACTCCATCGTAAATAATTCCATCGCTAATTAAAATACAATATTTTAAAAATAATTTATAAATATATATTTTTTAATTTATATTTTTAATATTTTATATTTATAATCTATAAAATTAAAATAAAAAATTTATACAATAAACCCATATATAAATCTAATCATTTTATTATATTAAAAATATAATTATAAAAAAATAAATTTAATAATTACAAGAGGTCCAAAATAAAAATAAAAAATATAAAGACAAGCCACTGGCCATCAAGCATCAGCATCTGAAGAAAAAGAATGGGTGGAGCATGATGGACCGGCCTGCTGCTGCCTCATCAGCTCCATTATCTGCTCCATCTGCGCCATCCGCTCTATCATCTACATTTAAAATAACTGGTATGAATCGATACGTGTAGCCAACTCATCAGCTTTTTGTCGATTCTCAGTGGTCTATCTCTATATCTCCATGAGTCGATCATTGCAGGCAGTATGGACGTCAACCATGGACGA
Organism: Elaeis guineensis; assembly: GCF_000442705.2. NCBI lineage: Eukaryota > Viridiplantae > Streptophyta > Magnoliopsida > Arecales > Arecaceae > Elaeis > Elaeis guineensis. The sequence continues at coordinate 67,690,537 of NC_025999.2, forward strand.
GCATGAGGATGGAAGAGCTCTGATCCCATACCCTAGCCTCCTAACATAATAGGATCTCGTACCAAGCATCTGATCATAGATCTCGTCATCTGTGGGTACAGTGGAGCCCTCAGGAGTAAGCTAGGATCTCATCTCTATCATATGATCTTGAAAATCAAAATTATAGCTATTCTAAATTTATACTGAAAATCAAAATGCTAATAAAAAAAATAGTTAAAAAACTAATATAAAGCTCCTGGCTCCTCGCCGTCCACTCCCCTGACCATTGCTGGTAGATCCGCTGGTAGATCTTGATCCTATCAGGAAGCTCGTTACTCTTTATATCTTTCTGTAATTTGAGAATAATTAATAAAAAAAATTTAAATAGTTAAATAGTTAAAATATACTGAATAAAAATTAGTTACCATCTGCTCTATATGGCGAGCGAACGACCTCAAACCCCCACAATGCGAGATGGTCCATCTCACTCGATTCACAGTATTTCGGGCACATCGATGCTATATAGTTAACAGTCAAATTAGTAAGTAACTAACTAAATTTAAGAATAAATGATTCAATTATTAAACTCTAAAAATAAAAATTGGATGCTTAATCTAATATGTCGGGTCCTCATACTTGTGGCATATGACAATCCAATTCTCATTACTAATGCTGTCATATGGTCGTTGTCGCACTGCCTCTACCCCTGGTCCTGCACTACAGCATACCAGTGGTGATGAATGCAATGCCGATAATCTTTGAAATATGAGCATAGATGATCATCCACAGCTCACCGCATGTAATCGTGCTCAAAATCAATAATATCAAATATAGCCTGCCAATAAAAAATATTATAAGAATACAATGCCAATTAAATATTTTACTAAATATTATTCTATCTATAAGTGGCTGTAAAAGATCTCCTTCTAAGCTGATGTAACGTAATGCCAATCGAAGAGCATCATAGGAGCATAGCTACGGCATATGATGCCCAGCTTAGTCTGCCATGGCTCGCACCATCCTTTGATGGACATGGTGAAGCTAGATGAAATCTCGATACAAACATGCTATCCCTCGTGCTCGAGTCTCCAACACTCTAGGGTGAGATTCTTTGACGGACTTAGCCCTCATCTCACCACCTACACCGAATGACTTGAAATAATAATGAATAAATCATTAGTATGATAGCTACCTATAAACCTAATAGATACAATTAATAAATTTTATTATATAAAAAATATTAAAATACCACTCGGACCTACCTTTGCAGCACTCTTTGGCGGCTCCGATGGTGCGACAGTGGAAATGGGAGAAGGTTCATCCTCAAGGGTAGGCTAGAAACTTAAACATGGCTGTCTCCTTCCTAGCGCCATACCTGCAATGCTTAAACCATGCATATAACTAACTTGACATATAAATGAATATAATAATGAATAATAATAGCAAAAAATATATAAATACTAATGAATAGAATTGTATTACATACTATTATTGTAAGAAAAGATTCAATAAAAAAAATAGATCTACTCATCAATATCCATATGCTCCTTGATTTGTAGATCCTCCTCCAAATTACAATAATCAACTAATATATCATCTTCTATCTTATCATCATTTATGAACAGATCATCATCCTTCGAATTATCAAGATTAAGTATAATTGATCAATGTACATAATTTTTTCATCCATATAAAAATATATAAATGTACGGACGTTATACAATGTATACATTAATCAAAAGACGGATCTATGGTTCTATGCAATAAAAATTTTATAAAAATAATTAATAATTAATTAATTAAATTAATAAGTAAGTATAAAATATAAAGACATCAATAATAACTATTCATATGCATTAAAAATTCACTGAAGAATTTGGCTAATCTTAATTAAAATATTAAATCATAATAAAATATAGGGACTAAACAAGCCAAAATATTAAATTATAATAAGTAAAAGCAATATGCATTAAATAATAAAGATTAAACAGTAACACAAAAAATTTATGCAATAAATTCCATAATACGGACTAAACTATAAATAATTGAGGACTGAGATCAAATATTATAATCTACAGGGTCTAAAATATAAAAGTGTAACATAACCTAATGAAGTAAATCAAGTTCAGATTTTGGGTTGAAATCCAAAACCTAAAACCATTAAAGGGTCTCTTTCCACCCCCTACGGCGCCCATTTGGCCCTAAATTATTGCTAGGCCCCAAGGGCCAACCCATTTGGCCCATGGGCTGGGCTAGTTCGATCCATTCAGCCCGTGGGCTAACCCCTCCTGTCAGTGCCCTCCTTATATTTTTCAAAATTATTATATAAAAAATAATATTTTATCATTATTTTAATTTTAAATATTTTTAAATATTTTATTTTATTTTATTTATCATTATTATTTTTTAATACTTATTATTATTATTAAAAAAATTATTAAGTTTTAAAAAATAATTCTTTTATTTTTTTCTCTTTCTTCTCCCGCATGTCACAACCCCCCCAAAACTCCGGCCGCTCCGCCTCCGACCCCCTGACCATCTACCTTTGGCCCACCGATCATCGCATCTCCGTCTCCAGCCCTCCGACTGTCTGTACCACCCCCCACATCGACCCTTGGTCCCCTGGCCCACCTCCATGCGACCAGCTCCCCCTCCCCTCCCTCTCGGGCCCTGACGACCGTTCACGAAAACACAAACCTCCCATCCTCTGCCCCTTGGCCCGTCACCACCGCCCCCCATCCCTCATGGTGCCACTTCGCCCCACCCTACATGCACAGGGTGTCAGGCTTGCTTCACTCATAGCCCCCACCCCCGGCTGTGCACCTCCGCCCCACCCCATGGGTCCACGCCCATCACCATCGGCCCCCACCCCCGCCAAACACCCCCCCTCCCTCTCCTTCCTCCCTGCTCGGGCACCCACCCCCGCTCCTCCCTTCCCCATGGAGCCAATAAAAAAAAAGGTTTATCTTTGAAAGTCAGCAGCGGTGGTGATGGTGGTGGCGGTGGCAGCGGTGGCGACGGGGAGGAAGCCCGGGAGGGGGGCTCGCTTGCCGGTCAGTGGAAGCCCAGGAAGGCGGGAGAGGGTTTCGCAAGAGAGAGAGAGGGTTTCGCACGAGGGAGAGGGTTTCACGGGAACCAAGGGAGGTAGACCGAAGTGGCCGAAGGGGGGATTTTTATAAACATTTAGCGATGCAAAATTATTTTCATCGCTAAAAATAATTATTAGCGATGCATCTTCCATTTCCATTGCTAATAATTTTCATCAATTTTTTTTTCTTTAAAAATTTTTTCCTCTAAAAATAATTAACCAAAAAAATTTCAAAAAAAATAATTTGTGATGAAAATAAGAATTTCCTTCACTAATAAGTGTTAGTAGCAATGCAATATTTTTTTTCTATCGTTAATAATTTCTGCCAAAAAAAATTTTTTTCCTCTTAAAATTTTTCACTCTAAAACAATTTAACCAAAAAAATTCTAAAAAAACTAATTTGTGATGAAAATACAAATTTACATCCCTAATAATTTTATCAGCAATGTAGCTCTATTTTAAGTCGCTAATAATTCCTCAAGAAAAAAAAAAATTTCCTCTAAAAAGTTTTTCATCTAAAAAATTTAACCAAACAAATTTCATAAAAAAAATAATTTGTAACAAAAATATAAATCTCCATCACTAATAATTTTATTAACGGTACAAAATATGTTTCCATCACTAATACTTCCTGACAAAAAAAATTTTCCCTCCTAAAAATTTCTAATTTTTTTTAATTTTTATCACTAATAATTACCAAAAATTATTTTTTTAAAATAAAATTTATTTAAAAATATAGTTTTCATCATAAATAAATTTTTGTTCAATGCATGGAGCGCATGCATGCCGTTCAATGCACCATACTTATGTGGGTTCGCATGGCATGCGACGGATAGGTGCAGATGCAGAGAGTACAAAAATTTCAAATATTTTCAGACCGTTCGATGTGAAGCAGCATGCATGTCATTCGATGCAATGTGAGATGCACGCTATTCGATGGTCACAATCTTCGAGTTGCAAATGAGCTGGGTTATTTGCAATGAAAAATAGTTTTCATAATAAATAATATATTATTTATAATAAAAATATTGTTTGGTCATGAATACATGTATTTACAATGAAAATATTTTTGTAGCAAATAATTACATCATGAAAATCCTATTTTCTTATGCGAAATAGGTTGTAGGTACGGACTTAATTAATTGATGGATCAAGTCTTAATTGATTTAAATTAGATTAAATTTAATTAAGCTTGACTTAATTTAAGGCTAATTAGGTTTTATAATCCAAGTAGAACTTAGATTTAAAGCCTAATTAAACTAGATTTTATAAGATTTCGAATTGGATTCGAATCGGATTCGAATTGGATTCAAATTGAATCATGGGTCAAGTGCTAATTGATTTAAATCAGATTTAACTTAATTAGGCTTGACTTAATTTGAGGCTAATTGGATTTTATAATCCAAGTAGGACTTGGATTCAAAGCCTAATTGAATTAGATTTAACAAGATTTCAAATTGGATTCGAATTGAATTCAAATTGAATCATAGATCAAATCCTAATTGAGTTAAATCAAATTTAATTTAATTAAATTTGACTTAATTTGAGGCTAGTTAGATTTTATAATTTAAGTAGGACTTAAATTCAAAGCCTAATTGAATTAGATTTGACAAGATTTTGAATCTAATTTGAATCGGATTCGAATTGGATTTAAAAATCATGGATCAAGTTCTAACTGACTTAAATTAGATTTAATGTAATTAGATTTGATTTAATTTGAGACTAATTAAATTTTATAATTCAAGTAGGACTTGGATTTAAAGCCTAATTGAATTAGGTTTTAAAGGATTTCGAATTGGATTTGTATCGGATTCAAAATTAATTAGTCATTTATTTTTTTTAAATTTTTAAATTTTTATTAATTATTTATGATGTAAATTTTTCATCATAAATAATTTAATATTTATGATGAAAAAATTTGATTGTAAATAATCAATCATTTATTTTTTTATTTTTAATTTTTTATCAATTATTTATGATAAAAATTTTGTATTGCAAATAATTAATATTTATGACATAAATAAATTTTCCATCATAAATATGAAAATATTTCTAACAAAAAATTTTGATCGTAAATAATCAACCATTTATTTTTTTTAATTTTTTATTTTTCATTAATTATTTATGATAGATATTTAGCATTGCAAATAATTAATATTTATAATATAAATTTATTTTTCATTGTAAATATGACATTATTTGTGATGAAAAATTTCAATCATAAATAATCAATCATTTATTTTTTAATTTTTTTTATTTTTTATGTTTATTTGTGATGGAAATGTTGCATCACAACTAATCTCATATTTGCGATGTAAATAAAATTTTCATCATAAATATTAATTATTTGTGATGAAAAAATTTGGTTACAAATAATTAGTCATTTCTTTTTTAAAATTTTTGATTTTTTATTGATTATTTATGATAAAAATTTTATATCATAAATAATTAATATTTGTAATGTAACTAAATTTTCTATCATAAATATGAAATTATTTATGATAAAAAATTTTGATCATAAATAATCAATCATTTTTTTTATTTTTTTTATCGATTATTTGTGATAAAAATATTACATCACAAATAATATTGTATTTGTGATGTAAATAAATTTTTTGTCATAAATGTTTATTATTTGTGATGAAAAAATTTGATCATAAATAATTAGTCATTTATTTTTTTTTAAATTTTTGATTTCTCATCAAGTATTTATGATGAAAATTTTATATCATAAATAATTAATATTTATGATGTAAATAAATTTTTCATCATAAATGTAAAATTATTTGTGATGAAAATTTTTGATCATAAATAATCAATCTTTTTTTAAAATTTTTAATTTTTTATTGATTATTTATGATAAAAATATTACATCTTAAATAATTTATATTTATAATGTATATAAATTTTTTGTCATAAATATTAATTATTTGTGATAAAAAATTTTGATCATAAATAATTAGCCATTTATTTTTTTTTAATTTTTGATTTTTCATCAACTATTTGTGATGAAAATTTTACATCATAAATAATTAATATTGGCAATGAAAAATTTATTTACATCGTTAATGCTCGATTATTTGCGATGAAAAGACCTTTTACATCGTAAATTATGAATTATTTATGACACAAATTTTTTCATCACAAATACTGGTATTTACAATGAAAATATTTTCATAGCAAATAATTTAATCACAAAAATCTTATTTTCTTGTAGTGCAAAAAGACTTATCATAGGGATTTTAATTATGAGGTACAAATAATTGTGGTCGATTTTGAAGATACGAGTGAGGATTTGGAAGCAGAAATAGATGTTGTAGAAAATCATACCAGAAAACTTTATGTTTGCTGGGTGCTTAGTGGAAAACTTTATCTTACTGGAAGATCGATCGATGCTACCTGCATAAACTTTGCCAAAAGAAGAGATTAAATTTGCTTTTGATATCACCAAGGCTAACTAAATATTTGTCTATTTACTTAAAAACAAACAAATCAAGCTACTAGAGGGGCATAAAGTTCCTACTACTGAAGAGTTAAAAGGAAAGAAATATTGTAAGTAGCATAAGCAATGGAACCATAGCATCAATAATTGCTTGGTTTTCTAGAATACTATATAGAAGTCTATCATGGAAGGAAGGTTGAAGTTTCTAGATAAAGATGAAGGGATTATGTTTATTGAGGAGATCCGTTCCCTGAAATGGCCGTGAATATAACAGACATAGATTTAGCAAAGATTAACTTAGATACTCACAAACATGGCATGTGGAAAAGAATCGAAGACCTTGGGGATGGAGAGGTAACAAAAGAACCTCAGCAATGCAGAAAACAATTTGAGGAGTTGCAACATAGGAATTTTTGCATTTGGAAGTTCTATATCACTTTTGCAACCGAATATCATGGTTTAGTGTCACATTTAAAAGAGTGGTTGATCATAAGAAATGGCATCGAAGCAATTGGCTATAGTATCTTACATTCAATAGGTGGGAGAGAAGAAATAATCTAGAAAAAGCTGGATGAATGGCTGATGGAAAGAAAGGTACATGCTAAGATGCCAATCACAACTAGAGATAAAGAGAAAGCACCAATGGAATGAAATTCATTTGATAAAGCTAAATATTTGAGTAAGGCTGAGAACACAGAATTAAGTTGGCAGAGGGAAGAAAAGAAAGGTGCAAATTTTTTGCAAAGCAAGCAAATGATTCAACCCATCAATCGTCCAATAGAATGGAGACGAAGGTGATATTGCAAACTAGAAGTTCGAGTGGGACTAAAAGTGATAGAAGGCCCAAGTTAGGAAAATCTCTTATAACATCCATCGGTTAATGGCATGAGATATGGTTGAAAGGTAGAAATTAGCTTTGGTCTAAGCTGTTTATGACGAAGACCCAGAAGAGATGTTAGCAAAAAATGAGAGCACTGGAAAGGAACTTGATGTTGGAAACACAAAAGGTCCTCATCAGCAATGACAGTGGGTAAGAAAAGATGAATCAACGAAAGCAGAAATATAAGAGCCGGTGACAGAAGAAATTTTTGAAGAAGTACAATTAAAGATCCAATTTGGATCACTATCTTAGAAAGTAGATGTAAATATGTAGTCACTTCACTTTATGTGTTCAAAGCAAGACCATATCAACCTGTTCAGATAGAGGGTGATGCAATGGAAATAGGTGAACATTCAGAGATTTTGTGTGTTGAGCAAGATATAGATGATATGTTGAAAATGGGACAAAATTCACCAAATTTCACATCCAATAAATGTACAACTATCGCATTATTCCAGTATCCCATGAAAGAAATGAGAAGGTACATTAAGTGATTATATATTGATGCACATATATTAATTATTGCCGATGTCGTGATTACCAATTTTAGTAGTGATGCTTTTATCCCTTATAATGCTTGGTTTGATTGAGATTGGATTCTGCGAATTTCTATATACCATCTCCTCACCAACAATTAATATTGTATAATTTGGATGCAGAAGAGGACAAAGATGAAGTCGAAGTAGTAACAACTAATAGTAAGCTGTTCATGTTAAATGCTAATGGGGCGAAGCAAAAATGTATCAAGGAGATGTCAGGTCATTGAAATTTGCGGGACAAGATAAATATGGTGACAAAAAATAGAGCAGACTGTTATGAATATGATAGATGTATGTTAAGGATTGGAGGAGATTCTGAGAAGGACCAAATCATTCCATGGATGAGCTATGATGAATCGAAATGAGATGGAGGCTATAGCAGACAAGCTTGCTAGGCTATCAACCTATGAAGAATTTAAAAGGATTGGAGAGTCAAAGCTAGAATTAAGATTGTTGAAGATTTAAAAGAAATATAATTGGAAGAGCTTAAGATAGTACCATCAGAGGATACATGCCCATGGGAGTGGAATCATATCCTAGACCTACATAAGTCAGCAAAGCATTAGAAGTAGAAGAGAGAGAGTAGTTGATTGAGTTGTTGAAAGAATTTAAAGATTGCTTTGCCTAGGATTATATAGAGATGCCAGGTTTAAAGAGAATGTTGGTGGAACATAAATTTCCAATCAAGGATGGTTTTAAACCCTACATGCAGCCTAAATGAAGGGTGTCAGCTAAAGTAACATTGAAGATAAAAGAAGAGGTGGAGAGGCTGCTTAAGATAGGGTTCATAAGGATAGGAAGATATGTGGAATGGTCATCAAATATTATTTATGTCGTTAAGAAGAATGGTAAACTAAAAATTTGCATCGACTTTAGGAATCTTAATAAAGCTACACAAAAGGATGAATACTTGATACCAATTCTTGATATGTTGGTGGACATGGTGGCATGGCATGAAATACTATATTTTATGGATGGCCATTTTGGGTACAATCAAATCTACACAGTTAAAGAGGATGTATACAAACCAACCTTCCAATGTCCGGGGCTGATCAGAATATTTAAATGGGTAGTTATGGCTTTCGATCTTAAGAATGCTCAGGCAATAAACTAAAGAACTATGAATGATATATATCATAATATGATTGGTCAATTCATGCAAGCATATATAGGTGACATGGTGGTTAAAGCACAAGATTTTAAAGAGCATTTGGAGTTCCTGAGGAAGGTGTTTTAAGGAATGAGAGTACACCAATTGAAGGTGAATCCCTAAAAGTGTGTATTCAAAGTTTCGATCGGATATTTTTTTGGTTTCTTGGTTCATCAGAGAGGTATTGAGATGGATAAAAATAAAGTGTAGGCTATTATTGTAGCAAACTCATCTCAAAATAAAGAAACATTACAAAGTTCTTGGATAGGTAAATTTTCTTAGAAGGTTCATTTCTAATTATATAGATAAGGTTCGATCTTTTTTACTATTGTTGAAATTGAATACTCTAGAAGAATTTATTTGGACTGAAGAGCATCAATAGGTATTCAAAGATATAAAGCAATATCTGACTCATTCTTCGGTCTTGGTGCCACCACAGCATAGAGCGCCACTGAAGTTATATTCATCTATAGCAAAAGATTCTATTTGAAGTTTGTTGGTGCAAGATAATAAAAAAAAGTTGTATAGATAGTGTACTATTTAAGTTAAGCTTTAACTGAAGTTGAATGGCGATACACACTGATTGAAAAATTATGCTCGACTTTGTAGTATGCATGTATTAAATTTAGATATTATATGTTACCTATTTGGTGTATGTCATTTGTATTATAGATGTGGTTAAGTATATGCTTACTAAACCGATCATGTATGAAAGGATTGGTAAGTGGATGTTGATTCTATCTGAATATACATTACAATATGTATCAAAAAAGTTGGTCAGGGGCCAAGCATTAGCTGATTTTTTGACCGATCATCCATGTCTTCTAATAGAAGTCAATATTGTGCAAAATATATTATCTGACTATGTTAATACGAAACTATAGACATTAATATTTGATGGTTTAAAAACTAATGGAGTTGGAATATTGCTGACTTCACTAAGAGGGATTCAAATATAATTTTCATTTCAATTAGTATTTTGTTGATCAAATAATTAGACCAAATATGAAGCTTTGGCAATCGGCTTTGGAATATTATTAAAAAATGGGAATAGTTATGGTCAAGATAGTTAGGGACTCTCAAATAGTGTTGAACCAAATTAGTGGTAAATAAAAATGCCATATTGAAATATATATGACTTTGGAGTTGATGTGATAGTTTATAGAAGTAATTTTAGAATGTTCCGAGAATGAAAAATCTAGCAGTCAATTTGTGGCACAAATTGCCTTAGGATTAAGAATACAAGAAGGAATTATAGAAAGGATGATCAGGATAGAAAGAAGAATATCATCTTCAATTCTATAAGGCCGAAGTGAAGACCATTACAACACTAATGAGCTTTATGTTGATCAAAGTGACCGGAGATATCCAATCATTCAGTATCTAAAAGAATCTTCTAGAAAGGTCGACAGAAAAATTAAACTAAAGGCCATCAATTATACATTGATAGGGATGAATTATATAAGAAAAAACTAGATGGGCTTTTACTAAGATGCATAGGAGAGGATGAACTCTTATGGGTTATGGGGGAAGTACATGAAGGCATATATGGAGCTTATCAGGCTGGTTCAAAGATGCGGTGGTTGATTGTGAGACATAAATATTTTTAGCCAAAGATGCAAAAAGATTGTATTCGATATGATAAAGAGTGTCAAGCATGTTAAAGGCATGGAATCATACAAAGAGTCCCAACTACAGAAATGCAATATGTTATTAGACCATGGCCATTTTGAGGATGGATAATGGACTTGATCAGTCAGATTTACTCAGCATCTTCAAAGGAACAAGAATTTATTGTGGTGGCTACTAATTATTTTATTAAATGGGTCAAAGCAGTTCTTATGAGGTCATCAAATAGCTGTCACAACTTTCATCATGAGGCAATATATTATACACAAATTTGGCCTATCAGAGGTGATAATGGTGGACCAAGGCTTTATTTTTATCTGACAAGAGATGAGAGATGTTGTAGAAGAATTAGGATTTTGGATAATCCTTTCCATCCTTTATCGTGCACAAAGGAACCAATAGGCCAAACAAGATTCTAGTGAACAATATAAGAAAGTTTGTTGGAGAAAAGCCAAGGGTAAGACATGAAGTATTGTCAGAAGTGCTTTGGGGATATAAAAGTTCAAAATGAACTTCAACATGTACTACACTGTATAATTTAACCTTCGGTCATGATGCTATTCTTTCCAAAGAGTTTTCCATCAAATTCGGATGTATGATGCATCAAGGAGTAATGAGGGGATTAGAATATTCACAAGCAATGATGGCTGAATTAGCTACACTATATGAGAGAAGGATAGATGCCTTAGAACATATAAGAGTTCAAAAGTAGAAGATACTCAACTTATGATAAGAAAATTCAGCAAAAAAGCTTTAAAGAAGGAGAGGTGGTTTGAAAGACTATTCTCTCTTTGGGATAGAAAGAATCAAGGTTCGAAAAGTGATCTCCGAAATGGGAAAGATCTTTTATGAGACATCGTGTGCAACAGGATGGAGTATACCAGTTAAGAGATATCGATGGAGAAATACATGACATGTCTATTAATGGTGAATAATTAAAAAGATATTATTCTATGATTTGGGAAATGAAGGAGGAAGTAGATTAATGAGACAAAATTTAGCTTAAGAGCCGATGAGTAGTATGTCTTATAAACAAGTTGGCCGAAGGGCCAATTAATCACATGAAAGAAAGAAAATTATAAGCCTTTCAAGGCCGATCAAATGTGTTTCCATTGTTCCTATATTTTTGCACCTAGAGATTGTTGTTGTAGCTCACGAAGGTGGGTAGAGAGTCGACTCAGATGTTGTTCGATATCTTCCAAGGCCTTCAATTTGGGTCCATGCAAGTGGTCATGCTTTGTACATTGCTCTTGCAAAGCTAGGATCTTTGCTTTAACTTGGGAGATCTTGTTCTCTAACTCCATGCATAATCCTTCCTTCTCTAGTATTTGAGTCATCCATCATTCAAAATCATCAATAGCTAGTTTAAGTTCTTTGTGAGAAGGGACTTCTTTTCTTCTAGTTCGGATTTTTGAGATAGTACAGCATCAACCTCTTCTGATAGATATTGAAGTGATTGGCTTATGTCAGATAAAATTGATAATTTTTTCTTCAAGTCTGAGTGGTCATGGAGTCTTTAGTAATATATCCAAGGCTCCCCAAGCTTTGGACAGAGCCAGTGAACTAATGACATTGTCCAATGAAAGTTTGGCCAACTTGCATAGGGTCCGATGATAACTTAGTACTTCGGCTGAAATATCAATGGGTGTTTGTCTTAAAGAGGCTGAAGATGTAGAGGAAGCAGCTAACTTGGCCTTTACTTGTGCAAGTGAAGTCAATAAGGGATGATGGGAGTGAGGAAGATCCTAAAGAAATAAAAGTTAGCGAAAGCAATTAAGAATGGTGAATTAAAGAATACTTATAGGTTGTTGAGAAGCTAAAGTCAGAGGTTTTAAGAGTGAGATGTCTTGGAATTGATGGTCTAGCTTGTATTACTATAGAAATATCTATGTTTGGTGGTTGAGATGTTCCTTGAGATTGGTCAGAAGCTGGTACTATCAGTATTTCAGGTTTATGCGAAGTGTCGGTCATGCTAATTTTGGATAGGGAAGATGATTTGTTGTCTCCTGTGGTTCCTTGTCTAGACTGATCTATATAGATAAAGGATGCTTCACTTTCTTACTTTAGAGATAAAGACCAATAGTAGACCTTGGAGGAAGATGAGGAGCTAGCACTTTATGCCTTTTGGGCATAGGCAAGGCCCAAGTACTTTCTGGCTATTTAATGGGCAGAGCTTCGAAAATCCTTGAGACAATAACCAAAATGTTAAGAAGAATGAAATATGGGGTAAGAATTTATGTTAACCTTACCCTTAAACATGGGATGGATAGAAATTGCCCTTTGAAAGACTCACCATCCTATATCTGAGCAGAACTGTCCTACCCAAGTAACCTTTTCACCTTCAATGGATTCTATGGGTGTGACAAGGTCAGCCAAGCCAAATTTGATAGAAGGTTCAAGAGGCTAATACTTGTCTAATTACCCATAGAATTGTCTGTAATAGGTTGCATAGTCTAAGCGTCGGCCCAGGACATTCCTAACTACTTAAAATCTTCAAGCATTCGGTCCTCTGCTTCTTTTCTAGAAAGGATGGTGGTACAATCCTTCCATCCAGCATCCTTAGCACCATAAAACTTTTCATATTTCCTAATAGATTTGTAAAGCTTCGAAATGATACCTTTGTTAGTCAGGAAGGGGGATAATGCTTCGCTTGCACCTTGCAAAGAAAGCTAAGGCTTAAGGGGTGTTGTTGTGTCATCCTGAGTGAGGATGGCGGTCATAGGCTCATATCAAACTTTTGTTAGGTGCGAATTCAACTAAGACAAAAATTCTTCTGTGGTGGCTAATATGGGGTCGAATGGAAGAAAATGAAAATCAATCTGAAGCCGATCATAAATGTAATTGGCAGTTGATCAAAGTGG
>NC_025999.2:67704204-67873179 GCF_000442705.2 Elaeis guineensis
GAACTCTTCCAGCAGATAGCTCTACATTCAGAGTAAAGATATAATCCGACACGCTTCTACTGTCATCATGGTCAGATTGAAAGCTGAAGTCTGTGAACCCCACAAGTTTCAGATCTGACTCATCATAAACCAACCATTGGTCCTTAGTATTTTTCAAATACTTAAGGATGGCTTTAATCACTTTTCAGTGATTTTCTCCAGGATTAGATTGGTATCTACTCATTACTCCTAGTGAGTATGCCACATCTGGTCTTGTACATGTCATGGCGTACATGATAGATCTCATGGCCAAAGCATATGAGACTCTACTCATACGCTTTCTCTCTTCAGAAGTTGTCAGACAATCCTTCTTAGAGAGAGAAATTTTATGGCTTATCGATACATAGTCCTTCTTGAAATTTTCCATACTGAACCTCTTCAGCACAGTATCTATGTACGTGGACTGGGATAATCCAAGCATCTTTTTAGATCTATCCCTATAAATCTTTATTCCTAGGATGTAGGATGCTTCACCCAAGTCCTTCATGGAGAACTGCAATGACAATCAAACTTTTATTTCCTGTAGTGTGGGGATGTCATTTTCGATTAAGAAAATGTCATCCATATACAAGACAAGGAATATCACAACTGGACCATTTGCCCATTTATAGATGCAGAGCTCTTCTCCATTCTTAACAAAGCCATACATTTTGATTACCTTATCAAAATGCATGTTCCAACTCCGAGAAGCTTGCTTCAATCCATAAATGGATCTCTGAAGCTTGCACACCTTGGACTCATCTGTGGATGTAAACCCCTCAGGTTATATCATATACACCTCTTCGGTCAGTTCTTCATTCAAGAAAGCTGTCTTTACATCCATTTGTCAGATCTCATAATCCAGATGGACAGCTATTGCAAGCATTATCCGAATGGATTTGAGCATTGTCACAGTGAAAATGTCTCGTCATAGTCAATACCATAATGTTGATGATATCCCTTGGCAACCAAATGGGTTTTATAGGTCTCCACCTTTTCGTCTGTGCCTCTTTTCTTTTTGAACACCCATTTATACCCAATGGGTTTAACCCCTTCAGGTGGGTCAACCAATGTCCATACATCGTTGACCTTCTTGGACTTCATTTTGGATTTCATAGCTTCAAGCCATTTCTCAAAATCAGATCTCTGCATTGCATCCATATAGGTGATCGGATCCTCATCGTTCTCATCGAGTTCGATGGGATCACTGTCCCGAATCAAAAAATCATAGTATCTATCTGACTGATGCGGTACTCTGTCGGATCGTCTTAATGATGCAGGTACATTAGGCTCCAAATTTGATTTAATCAAATCTGACTCAGGTTCAGCTATTGGTGTCGGTCCTTCTACCTGTTGAACTTTTTCAAGTTCAACCTTAGAGGCAACGGTTCCTTCATCAAGGAACTCTTTTTCTAAAAAGATTGCCTTAAGGCTGACGAACACCTTTTGTTCATCAGCATGGTAGAAAAAATATTCTTTGGTCTCTTTGAAATACCCTATGAATATGCATTTGTCAGACCTAGGTCAAAGTTTGTCTGTGACTAATCGTTTGACATAGGCCGGGCACCCCCAGACCCTAGGGTGTGAAAGTGCTGGCTTACTCCCTGTCCATATCTCATATGGAGTCTTAATTACAGACTTACTTGAAATCCTATTTAACAGATAACAGATCGATTCGGCAAGCTGGCAAAACCCATCATAGATCGGATCATATCTAACAGAGTCCGATTTCTTCTTTCAGACACACCATTATGCTGTGTCCCTGGAGGAGTCCATTAGGAGAGAATCTCATTCTCTCCTAGATATGTGAGAAACTTACTAGAAAGATATTCTCCTCCTCGGTCAGATCGAAGAGTTTTAATACTCTTTCCAGTTTATTTTTCTACTTCACTTCAGAATCGTTTGAACATTTCAAATGAATCTGACTTATGTTTTATCAGATAGACATATCCATATCTGGATAGATCATCCATGAAAGTTATGAAGTAAAAATATCTACCTCTAGCACTTGTGCTCATGGGCCCGCATACATCAGTATGTATTAGGCCCAAGAGCTCAGTATCTCTCTCATCTTTTCTAATAAAAGATGACTTGGTCATTTTACCAAGAAGACAGGACTCACAGGTTGAAAGTGATTCACAATCACTGACTTCGAAGATTTTCTCTTGAGTCAACCTGTTTATTCTGTTCTTGTTTATATGACCTAGCTTACAGTACCATAAGTAGATATCTGACACACTATCTAATCTAGGGTGCTTGCCAGTAGAATAGACTCTTATCAGGCTTAATCTTTCTGGTTTGGCCCTACACTGATGTCCCAGCCTGAACTTGCACGTTCTTCACTTTCTTCTTCTTGTTCTTCTTTCCTTTCTTAAAGGGTCGAGAACCAAAAGACGAACCTCCCACTAAGTTCACCGACTCCTTGTGGAGTTGGTGATCCTTCTCAAAGTTCTGAAGCAACCCTAGTAACCCATGATAGTTTACTTCAGGCTTTGTCGTTCTATAATGAGTGAGAAATAGGAGATAAGACTTGAACAGCGAGTTCAGTATTGCATCTTTTCCAAGCTGCTCATGCAAGGAAAAGCTGAGCTTGCTCAATCGTTCCATCAGCTAGATTATGTACAATATATGATCAGTGACAGAGGCACCATCCTATATTTTGGCGTTGAAGATGGCACAACTAGTCTTGTGCCTCTCCATGTCATCGAGTGTGCCACCAACACTTGAAGTATGTCCTTTGGCTGAGCCATCTCGAATCTGTGATTGAACTCGTCGCTCATGGCAGCCAACATGATACAGCGCACCATGGTCCGATCACTGAGCCACTTCTGGTAAGTGTCTCTGACTGTTCCACTTGTATTAGCAACTGGCTCCTTAGGTGCAGGATCCATTATCACATATAGGATCTGTTCATGCTCCAAAACTATCTTCAACTTTTGATACCAGCTACCGAAGTTGGGTCCCACCAACTTATCATTATCCAACAATGATCAAAGCGATAAGAAAGTGGCCATATCTGCACAAAGAAAAACCATAACCTAATTAGTAATTGATTCATTAAACCTAAAGATTTGGATTTTAATCAAAAAGTTTCTCCCACTATTTTATTTGAATTGGTAGCCTCTACCTCCAATTCGAGGAATTATCCTAATTTCTTAGTGGGTACTAGAATCCACTTAGATTGTACACAAGTCCAACTTTAGTTGGCCAACCCATGTACATCTAAGGGTAGGTTCATAATCAATTATTTCTCTAAATAATTTTTAATAATTTTAATTTTGCCCTAGAAATCTAATCAGTAGGCTTTGACCTCCACTGTAAGGATCCGATTAGGTCCAACTATTAACATGACCATACTTGGTGCATCTAATCAATGAATGATTAAGTCCAACTTTGGTTGGCTCACCTAACCACCATTAGAGAGACACTTCCAAGTAGTCCTATGATGAGTGATAATTCCATTAGTCAACAAGCACCAGGCCTTTGGATCTGCAATGATTATTGAGTTAATGGACTCATTATCAAGCACCTTAATGGGAGGCTATGACTCAGTTATCTCCATAACTTTATCATTTTAAGGACCTAATAATTTTAGAGGATTTAAATGATTTAGAGGATGAGGTCAGATGAACCAGCTTATCATGATCCTCCCACTGGCTTCACCAAGTCAGCTTAAGGGAGATCATTAAAAGGATTGATCTAGGAGCACCTAAATCAGTCACACTGATTTACCTAGCTGACATGGGTCAGCTCGAAAAGTCAAGTGAACCGATCAAAACATAATTTTACCAAAAGGTCAGATAAGTTCGATCAGTGGGAGGGTCAGCCAAAGCTTGCCTTAGACACCATAAAAAATGGCCAGGTAAGCGGACTCCCAATTAAAAACCATCGGTCTGGTTTACCTTAGACATCAATTATTTTAATTAGTTTCGATTAGATCAATCTAACAGTTCGTGCTAGATCGCTTAGCTAAGAATCAAGTCCATTTGCTTCTCATTAAAGACATAGACTTGACCAACTACAACTATTGTAATTGATCTAGAGAAATTCTTGACCTAATCTAAGACAACAATTGATTAGATTTAGTCAATTCTCTAATTAAGTCCATCTTTAATCTAACCATAGGTCTAACCCAATTAATGGACCTAATTTCCATTAACCCATTAACCCAATGTGTTATGGTTTGTATCTTAGGTTCTTCAATTCACAATCCTAGAACCTAATCAAACAACTTCTTAATTCTCAATTAAGTTTTAGACTGAGGGTTGGATTCGGCTTTTCGAAAATAATTTTTATATTTATAAAATAATTTTATAATATGGTTCTACCAACCATATTGCATGTTTGATTCATAATCAAGATGCAAGTGAAATAAATATGAAGCTACTTTAGATCTAATCTAAACAGGTTCATGTAATTAAAATAATTTTAACTTTAAATAATTTCTTTGCATAAAAATTATTAACAAAGAGATTTTATTTCAGATTTAAATATTTTTTAAATCTAATAAATTATAAATTTAATCTAGATTATATCCAATAAAATTATGATTAAAGATAGATCTACACGAACTAGGACAACCTTTGCACTGTAAGGGATAAACCTTACAGCAGGATAATCTTACAGCTCATGATTGATCTAAAATTTTAATTTTAGATTTAATAATCAGATTATAAATTAGATCTAATCTAAAAAATAATCTAAGCATGTATAAATAATCATGTAATAAATAACCTAGGCTCTGATACCAATTGAAGGAACCAGATCTAGGGTTTCAGGGTTAGATCTTGAAACTTTTTTAAGATCAGACAGCGAAAGACTAAAATAAATCAAAATTTATTTTTTAAAATTAAAGAATCTCTAGATCTAAGATTCTATTACATGATTATTATATAGTATTAAATCAAAAATTAAAATATATAGAGCATGAACTACATGTTGATCATATCAACATGTTTCTATACTACATCTAATGTATGTATTAAACAATAGATCAGATCTATTACCTTGCAA
The DNA here is from genome assembly GCF_000442705.2 of Elaeis guineensis. Taxonomy (NCBI): domain Eukaryota; kingdom Viridiplantae; phylum Streptophyta; class Magnoliopsida; order Arecales; family Arecaceae; genus Elaeis; species Elaeis guineensis. The sequence continues at coordinate 67,709,236 of NC_025999.2, forward strand.
GTTAGACATTCTAACCTTACTGATCTGGGCTTGAGGATGATGTTTCAAACTGCATATGCATCCGATCTCTAGGAGTCATCCATACGAGCCCACGAATCTCGACCAAAAGTCCTGCTTCAGAAAATCAGCACAGTATGCTAGTACTATGATGATCCTTCTTCGATGGTTGATCAGGTGCCTCTTTCTTCTTGATTTGAGCTCTTCCAAAGATAAAAAGTAGGAGGAGGAGTTTTAGATCTAAGATGCTCTCAGAAAACTCAAGATGGAGGAAGGGAAGAGATGAAACTAACAACCCTAGAAGAAGACCCTCTTCTTCTTCTCTTTACTCTCTCCTAGACACCCTGTCTTGTATCTATTAGATCTCCATGACCCAAAGGTCTTTCACTCTGATTTTTGGATATCCTAAAGATATTTCAAATCTCTATGTTCTTCAAAAATTTCATAAAGAAACTCATTTTATAGAGAGAGATATGATAGAGTCCTTGTCTAGGTCAAATACCTAGTCAAGGCTTATCCAAACATGGCAAGATAAAGGGTGCCCAACTCTTGGGTGCCTCCTCCTTATTTTTATGTATAGACCATCAGCAAATGGTGTACAATGTGTTTCCTAAAAGTCATGAAAATTTTAAAAAAAATCTGGATAAATTCGGTGCAAAAAGAAAAGAATTTTGGATTTCTAAAACTCTATCTCATAGAATTTGAAATCCAAACTTATTCCTACTTTGATTTGATCCACAACTATTTTTCATGTATGAAAGAAGAGAGGAAACCTTTTGGACATGGGAAAAATCTGAGAGAGGGCTTTTGTCACACAAAATAAGAGAAGATTTACATGGAATAGGAGAGAGGGCGTGGGGGGGGGCTTATGTGGTGCAAGGTGGAATCCTAATCTTACTAGGATTCTATCTTATGACTTGTTTTAATTTGGTTTCTCAAATCAAATTAAACTAAAATTAGATCAATCTAATTAAAATAAGTTTTAACTCAAATAAAAATCTAATTTAATTAAATTAAATTAGATTTAAATCTGATTTAATTTTTTAATCAAATTAGAAATTAGGTTGATCCAAGTCCTAATTGAACTAGGACTAGTTTTTTTCTTGCACTTGGCTTATCCAATAAACCAATTAGACTTGATCCAATCAAGCCCAAACTAAATCTAATTAAATTATATTCAATTAGACTTAATCTCAGCCCATTGACTTAATCAAATTAAGCCAATTAGCAATCGAATTGCTAATCAATCCTCCTGCAACACTTGCACTAGGTTAAATGTCAATCGTATTGATCATTTAACCCTAGAACGATTCTTAATCATTGATCAACCATCCGATCGGATCATGAACTCTAATGTGTGTGATCTTATAGGTCCAAACTTAAGTCGGTAGCATAAGAATAAATTTTTATACCAATCGAAGTGACCATCTAGCAATGGTACCCGACGACCGGATAGGTCGAATGTGTAGAACAACATCCTTAGAACCCATGCAGATATAGTTTTCATATAGTTCATCTCCTTGACCAAAATGATCATAGGACACCTCAAAGTTCAACTATCAACTCTGATCAGGTTGTCCACATTGTATTTCAAAATATCAAATCCATCTGATGGATTATCCTGGTCAAGGTTTTGCTAAATTGAAATACAATGACTCATTCTTCTCCAACTCTTGGAGTGGTCAATCCCATCTCGATCACACTCTAACTTCGCAAGTACTTGACTATGCCCAGAAGCCTTCCGTCACTGAATTAGAAATTCAGTTAGTCCAGTACCAAAGCACAGTGAGTTGCTTGCAAGTCATTGAGGTGATCTTAGGTCTAAGGGACACTTATACCTATATCCCATCAGAGACATTCTCAACAGTAGAATACTCTGGAGTTGGTCACGTTCAATGATGATGTACCCTTACATCTCACTTGTGTGCCATATCAGTGTCTCCACACTCCTTGGTTAAAAGGACAACCAACCCATATGGCCTACAGTGATCTATGCTCGATAGAAGCTATCGTCCTTATTAACAGCCTATCATTTGGTCGTAAATAGTTTTAAGGACTAATCGATAAATCCTCTCTTTATCGAATCTAAATAGTCCTAAGGACTTCATCATAACAACGGAGTTCATTAGAAGATGAATGCTTATGATGAAAATACCAAAAATATATTTTATTTATTAATAAATCAATTACAATACTTGGTTGCTCAACCGTCAACAGCTTGACGATTGACTTTTGGGATATATTTCCCAACAGTCACTGCCCCTTCAGACCCTCCATACTCTGTAGACTCCTCCAACATGATTTTGGATACACCACACCCCACGGGCTCCTCCAAAACCCAAGAGCTTATCCAACTCTTCAAACCCAGTGACTGAACCCGAGGGGATTTGACCCTAACACTTCTTCCTCTCCTGCTCCTGCACCAACCATCGCTTCAGCTTCTCCTGAAGGAACTGTAGATTCTCCGACAAGCACCGAACCCACCTATCATCACCTGGGCTAGTCACCGCCCATACATAGGTATCCCGGATCCTCTCCCACTGCCACCACTACAACCGACATGGTCTCCACAGAACCTCAATCCACGATGCACACAACCCCACATAAATCTGTGCAATGTGTCACTGCCGCTGGTGCTGGAATCAAACACCAATCCCTACACCCCTTGGCTCTGAACCTATGTTAAACCTTCTCTACCTGAATCGTGAATCTCCCTAGTGCCCCTGCAAAAGAAACCAAGGTCAGCTGCTTAACATAACTCTGTTGAGACTCTCACTGAACCTCCACCACAACTGCTCCCATTTTGGATACCTCCGAAACCCCCCCAGAGGATATCCTCCTCCTCTGAACCAGCTACAATGATCCATGGAACAACCATCTCCTTTCCCCCAAGACCTTGTAGATCCTACCCTGATCGAACTGCTGAATGCATCACCGACTAGTTTCCTTCCTTCCAACACCCGAAGGATGTATAACCGCCTCTCCAACATACCATCGATCATTTGAGCTGCAACAATCCCTTGGGTGCCTCTTCTCAATACCAAACAGATCCATGCCACTGCCTATCTCCCCAGAGATCCTTATCGCCAAATCAATCATACACTCGGCCTTTCCACCAAGGCTGATCAACAAATCTGCTACCAGAACTTTCCACCCTAAAAAACACCCTTCTCGTCAATCCTCTCAACCTCCATCTTCAACTTGCTGCACTTGGTTGGCCAAATCACAGCAAAAATAAAGGTTGATCTAAGATATACCATGGAATAGATGTGCAGTGATGTATTGCATTATTATTATTAGTTTTTAATGATTTTGATGAAATTGGTATAATAATTAACTAAATAAATGTAAGAACCTGATATGTTTTATGTCAATTGCAGGTAATTGAGCCAGGTCACACCTAAATGGGCTTAACCATGTTTTAAAGGTCAAATTAAGTGAAATTGGTTGAGTCCGATTCAGCAGGGTTTGTCATCCGGAGTCATCAGGTCTTGCATCAAAATCAGAATCCATCTCAAAGCAGAATAACCAAATCAAGATATCAATGGACCCCACACCTTATCCTTTTTGGCATCATCATCCAGAAAAGAAACTAGAGGTGCAGGAAATAAATCAAGTAGTTAATCTCTCCCATCTAGTCAACCAATCTAAATTCTAGATATTTTGGTGTGAGGACCCCTAAAAGGTAAGCTACAGGACTCCAAATTGAGCAAGATTAGATCCTACAGAATTTTGAGAGAAGCAAGAAGGAAACATAATTTACAGAATTGAATTTGGATTCCAAATGAGGTGGCTACAATAGGTTGAAGTTGGTAACAATGTTGGACACAACAAGAAATACCCGATACACCCAGATTCTTCTTAGTGTTTCTTGGCACAAAGATCTAATATGGCAACCAATTTTGGGTGGCAAAGAGCTATCTTGGAAATAATTAAATAGAAGAAAATCAGAGTCCAAACTAATTCTGCATGAGGAGCAAACTGAGAAAGAATTGGAACCAATTCTTGAAAAACTTGATTTGGGCAGCCGAAACCTTACTTTGTTTTGCAGATTTTGTGGACCCAGAAAGGAAGAAATTTTTCTCCTCTAATTAACCATGCCTCCTTTCCTTCTTTTACTATGGAAATCATAATAAAATCAAAAAATTTGGGTAGCATAAGGAGTAGATGGCTGGTGGTTGCTTAAAGCCTATCCAAAGGAGGAGAGATTCTATACCAAATAAAAGAATGATATATAGAATAAAATCATGGAAAAAATACCACCTTAACCCTAGCCCTAGCCTATTTAAGGATCATAAAACACCAACAGGAATGGGGAGAATCATCTTTGAAAGCTAGAAATCAAGCAAGGAGAGTTTGGAGTATCTGGAAGATTTGAAGAGAAGATTCATTCGGCTCTGCAATTCCTTCAGAGTTTTTTTCTTTCTCTTGTTTACTTTGAATTTATTTTCTAGAACTCATTGTTAGGATGATTTTGGAGTTTTATTCAAGTAAACTTGAGTTTGATTTTGTTATGATGAAAAGCTAAATTTTTAGCTAGGGTACCTGATGTAGCTTGATTTAATTTCAATTCCAGAATCTTGTATTAATTTTCTTTGTTGATGCAATTGTTTGTTATTTGCACTTAATGCTTTTAAGTATTATTATCTTTGGTACTTGATTGATTTTGATTTATAATTGGTACTGGGAAGGAAGATTATAAATTGGAGTTAATAACAAACATCATAGGAATAATAATTGGAGCGGGAGCAGAAGATTTGACCTGTGGGATCTTGGAAATAATCACTGTGCTTGTTGAACTAATTAAATCTATTTTACTATTGGAAGATAGATTATAGGTTTTAATTAGTATATTTAATAAGACTCGGGAGAGATTATTAAATAATTTAGGATTATTTATCCTTGCATTAATAATTAAATTTGGATTATTAATCGAATAGCTGGAATTAATAATTGGTCCAAGTGAAATCAGATATACCCTAGTGCTTTATCAATCGAATTTTGATTCAGCTTTCATTGAGTTCTTTAGAGTTAATTTTATTTTCCATTATCATTCAGTTTCGATCGTTTAGATATTAGTAAAATTAGCATTCATTTTTGGTAATTAAACTCAGTCCTCGTGGAACGATCTCTTATTTATCATTATATTACTTGAGCGATTTCTGCACTTGCGAAATAGGCTATCAAGTTTTTGACGCCGTTGCCGGGGACTGGTGCTTTAATATCAAGAATAGTTGATTTTACTAGTAATCTAGATATTTTATTTTTAGATATTTAAAAAAAAAAATACTGACATTTCATAACGCTTAACTAATATAGTATAACCAAAAATATTAAAAAAAAAAAAATCAAACTTGATTGGACATCTTGTTTCTTTGCATTGCATCTCCATAATTAACTTTAAGGGCACTTAACCCATTAATCAGATAAGGTGGGGATTTGATCACCCTTCCTTAGCCCAAAAATCACATCCTTCATCTGCATAACCTAGACCTTAATCTAAAATCAATTAAACATTGGCCCTAGGATATTCGAGCTCAATAGGACAAGAAAGCCCTAAAGTTAGACCGGGTTCGAATTGATTAATTGCTCGGTGTCTAAGGCAAGTGGTTTAAGAAGGTGGTTTTCAATTGGTTCCGTTGTCTGACCTGGCCAACTCAGTTGGTGTCTAAGGAAAGCAACAAGCAGGGGACCTCCCACATCTTACACTTACCTGGCGAGACAGTTAGTCAGTTTTGGGCTTGGAGTGCTTGAAGGCGATCTTGGAACAGTTAGGAGCTGTCTAGATCTAGGTTAACCCTAGGATAGAAAGTCCATTTTGTGCTAACTTGTTTGCCATTAAAATTTAAACCTAATTAAAACACTCTTCTCTTTCATCTCTAGATTTAGGACTCCTTAGGACTCATCTCTAGAACTCTTTTCTCTCTCTTTCCTCTTCTCTCTTCTCTTAAAAAAAAAAAAAAAGATAATAATCTTTCAAAATTACAACTTGGAAAAGAGAATCGGGTCGACTTGTGAGAATTGAATCAAACCCATTTCAAGTCAAAAATTGAAGCACTTGTAAAAAAATATTAAAGCAGTCAGAGAAGGAAGAAATCTGAGGCAAAAGTAGATCCAGAAATGGCTGAAGATCCAAGGAGAGAAGTAATCCTAGTAGGAAATAATGAGGTTGCTAGAGAGGCAAACCCCAGGGCATTGCGGATTATGCCATGCCTACCGTGAATGGAGCTTCATCTAGCATCACAAGACCACCTGTGCAAGCAAACAACTTTGAGATCAAGCCTGCTTTGATCCAAATGATCCAGACAGCAGTTCAGTTTGGAGGATTGCCCAATGATGACCCTAATGCGCACATTGCAAACTTCTTGGAGATATGTGATACCCTTAAGCATAATGGAGTGTCAGATAATGCAATTCGGCTAAGATTGTTCCCATTTTCACTTAGAGACAAAGCTAAAGCATGGTTACAGTCTCTTCCTGCTGGCTCGATCACCACTTGGAATGACTTAGCACAAAAATTTTGGCAAAATTCTTTCCACCTGCTAAGACTGCCAAGTTGAGGACTGATATCCAAACCTTCGTGCAATTTGACATGGAGACCTTATATGAAGCCTGGGAAAGGTTCAAGGATCTGCTTAGGAGGTGTCCACACCACGGGCTGCCTAAATGGTTGGTTGTGCAAACCTTCTACAATGGGCTGAACAACCATACCAGAATTAATATTGATGCTGCTGCTGGAGGTTCATTGATGGGAAAGTCGCTTGATGAGGCCTATGATCTTTTGGAGGAAATAGCCAACAACAATTATCAATGGCCCAACGAGAGAAACATGGTGAGAAAACCTGCTGGGGTTCATGAGATAGACGCTATTACTGCACTCAATGCAAAAGTAGACACTCTTTTCAAAAAATTAGATCATTTGTCTATTAATGCTGTCAATACTTGTGTGCAGACCTGTGAGATGTGTACTGGGCAACATGCTACTCGAGATTGCCCGATTGACAGCTCATTCATGCCTCCAGTACAAGAACAAGTGCAATATGTGGCAAACCAAGGAAGGCAACAGAACAATCCATACTCAAACACCTACACGCCTGCCTGGAAGAACCATCTAAATTTTTCCTGGAGAAATCAACAGCAACAACAAAATTATCAGAATAGAGGACCACCTGGTTTTCCACAGCAAGAAAAGAAGTCTAATCTGGAAGAATTGGTTGCAACTCTCACTAAGGCCACTATTGATTTCATGGGTGAGACTAAGGCAAACTTTCAAAACCAGCAAGCTGCCATTAAAAACTTGGAAATACAAATGGGACAGTTGGCCAACATGGTAGCTAACAGAACTCAAGGGTCATTGCCTAGCAATACTGAAACGAAACCGAAGGAGCATGTGAAGACAATTACCTTGAGGAGTGGAAAACAACTAGGGGAACAACAAGGGAAAGAGCCTGTTAAAGAACAAGCAAAGGAACAAACTCAAGAAGAGACTATGGTCAAAGAGAAACTAAAAGAGAAAAAGGAAGAGCCAGTAAAGCCCTACAATCCACCAGTTCTTTTTCCTCAAAGGCTCAAGCAAAGTAAGGATGACAAGAACTTTCTGAAGTTTTTGAAGGTCTTCAAGAAACTACACATAAATATTCCATTTGCAGAGGCATTAGCTCAGATGCCTAGCTATGCCAAATTCTTGAAGGACATCCTTTCCAAAAAGAGAAGGCTAGAGGACCATGAGACAGTCATGCTCATCGAAGAGTGCAGTGCAATCATTCAGAACAAGTTGCCATCAAAATTAAAGGATCCAGGGAGTTTTACAATTCCATGCAATATTGGCAATATCGAATTCACTAAAGCATTGTGTGATTTAGGTGCTAGCATTAACTTAATGCCTTTATCTGTTTTCAGGAAGCTTGGACTAGGGGATGTGAAACCGACCAGTGTCTCATTACAACTAGCTGATCGATCGGTGACATATCCTAAAGGCATAGTGGAGGATGTATTAGTCAAGGTGGACAAATTTATCTTCCCAGTGGATTTCATTGTCTTCGATATGGAGGAAGATAGAGAGGTTCCTTTGATATTGGGGCGTCCATTCCTTGCAACTAGCAAGGCACTTATAGATGTCCATGAGGGTAAGCTTACTTTAAGAGTGGGACAAGAAGAGGTAATTTTTAACGTGCTTAATTATTCTAAATATCCTCTTGAGAATGATGAATGTTTTAGATTAGATGTGATTAATAAATTTGTTAGTGAAATAATTGACAATTCTGAATATAACTTGATTGATGGTGTTAAAAATAAACAGCATGTTGATGTATTAAATGATGTTGAGAAAATATAGGATTCAGTAGAGGCTAAGCCAAACCCCAAGCTTGAGCTTAAGCAGCTCCCTTCTCACTTAAGATATACATTCTTGGGAGACTCATCTATTTTTTCTGTCATTATATCTGCTCATTTGTCTACTGAATAAGAGAAAAAATTGTTGCATGTGTTGAAAAAGCATAAGAGAGCATTAGGCTGGTCTATTGATGATATTAAGGGAATTAGTCCCAGTATATGCATGCATAAAATTTTAATGGAAGAAAACTACAAACCTTCAATTGAGCATCAATGTAGGTTAAATCCTAATATGAAGGAAGTAGTTAGAGCTGAAGTAATGAAGTTACTTGATGCAGGAATTATCTACCCTATTTCTGATAGTAGTTGGGTGAGTTCTGTTCAAGTAGTTCCTAAGAAAGGGAGGATGACTGTTATTACAAATAATAAAAATGAACTGATACCCACTAGAACAGTCACTGGTTGGCATGTGTGTATTGATTATAGGAAGTTAAACAAAGCCACACGAAAGGACCATTTTCCTTTGCCTTTTATTGACCAGATGCTAGAGAGATTGTCCGGATATCCCTTCTACTATTTTTTAGATGGTTATTCAGGATATTTTCAAATTTCTATTGTACCTGAGGATCAAGAAAAAACTATATTTACTTGTCCATATGGAACATTTGCATATAGGAGAATACCATTTGGATTATGTAATGCACCTGCAACTTTTCAAAGATGTATGATGTCTATATTCTCTTATATGGTTGAAAAATTCATTGAAATCTTTATGGATGATTTTTCAGTTTTTGGTCCTTCTTTTGATATGTGTTTGACTAACCTCTCCCAAGTTCTACAGCGTTGTGAAGAAACTAATCTTGTGTTGAACTGGGAGAAATGTCATTTTATGGTGCAGGAAGGAGTAGTTTTAGGCCATAAGATTTCATCTAGAGGGATAGAAGTAGACAAAGCAAAGGTGGAGGTCATTAAAAATTACCACCACCAACATCTGTTAAAGGAGTGAGGAGTTTCTTAGGGCATGCTGGCTTCTATAGAAGATTTATAAAAGACTTCTCTAAAATTACCAAACCTCTTTGTAATTTATTGATCAAGGATGCGCCTTTTAAAATTACTGATGAGTGTTTGGTTGCTTTTAACAGATTAAAGAGAGAATTAATCTCAGCTCCTATCATCACTGCACCTGACTGGAATCTACCATTTGAACTCATGTGTGATGCAAGCGACTATGCTATAGGAGCAGTCTTGGGACAAAGAAAGGAGAATAGACTTCATGTGGTGTACTATGCGAGTCGAACACTGAATAATGCACAGTTGAACTATGCCACCACAGAGAAAGAGTTGCTCACCATTATTTTTGCTTTTGATAAATTTAGGCCACATCTTATAGGAGAAAAAATAATAGTTTATACTGATCACTCAGTAATTAAATATTTACTTGAAAAGAAGGATGCGAAACCGAGACTAATTTATTGGGTGCTCTTATTACAGGAATTTGACTTGGAGATTAGGGATAAGAAAGGAGCAGAAAATCTTGTAGCAGATCACTTGTCTCGGTTAGAGTTAAGTAAAGAAATTGAGAACACTGAGGTACCCATTAATGAGTCATTCCCTGATGAGCAATTATTTGTATTACTCACATCTAGTACACCCTGGTATGCTGATATTATTAATTTTAAGGCATGTGATATTATTCCTCCGAAATTTAATTACCAGCAAAAAAAGAAATTTTTACATGATGTAAAATATTATTTTTGGGAGGATCCATATTTATATAAGTATTGTCCAGATCAGCTTATTAGGAAATGTGTGCCTGATGATGAAATTAAAAATATTTTAAAACACTGCCATTCATTAGAGTGTGGAGGCCATTTTGGACCCAACAAAACAGCTGCTAAAGTATTACAGTGTGGTTTTTATTGGCCTAACCTGTTTAAAGATGATATTGCTTTTGTTTCTTCTTGTGACCGATGTCAAAGAATTGAAAATATTTCTTTTAGACAGGAAATGCCACTAACCAATATCCTTGAAGTAGAACTGTTCGATGTGTGGGGATTAGATTTTATGGGGCCTTTTCCACCTTCTCATTCAAATCAATACATCCTGGTGGTGGTGGATTATGTATCCAAATGGATTGAGGCAGTAGCACTTCCCTCTAATGATGCCAAGAGTGTGCTCAAGTTCTTAAAAAATACATATTCACACACTTTGGTATTCCAAGAGCTATCATCACGGATGGAGGTAAGTATTTTTGTAATCGTTATTTGGATTCTCTATTGATAAAATACGGTGTTACTCATCGTGTAGGAACACCATATCATCCTCAAACAAGTGGACAAGTAGAGATCTCCAACCATGAAATTAAAAGAATATTGGAGACTACTGTCAACTCATCAAGAAAGGACTGGTCCTTAAAATTAGATGATGCGTTATGGGCATATAGAACAGCATTCAAAACACCAATTGGGATGTCCCCGTATCATCTAGTTTATGAAAAAGCATGCCATTTACCTGTGGAGCTAGAGCATCGAGCTTACTGGGCAACTAGGTTGCTAAATTTCAATATGAAAGCTGCTGGGGAGAAAAGGTTATTACAGCTTAATGAACTTGATGAGTTCCGCCTCCATGCATATGAAAATGCAAGAATTTACAAGGAGAGAACGAAAAAATGGCATGACAAACATATTGTGAGGCGTGAATTCCAAGCAGGACAAAAGGTGTTGCTGTATAACTCTCGCCTAAAGCTATTTTCAGGCAAGCTCCGATCTAGGTGGTCAGGTCCATTTGAGATTATACAAGTTTTTCCACATGGAACTGTTGAGCTGAAGAGTGGTGATAGGACCTTCAAAGTCAATGGGCAAAGGTTGAAGAAATACATAGATGGAGGATTTAAGCAACCAAAAACCTCTATAGCACTAACATAATGTATTGGGATAGTCAAGCTAACGACTATAAACTAGCGCTTCTTGGGAGGCAACCCAAGCAAAAATTTTTTAATTTTTTTGAGTCAATTTTAATCCTCACTATATTTTCAAGGTTTGAATGGACGTTGTTCACTTTTTATAGGCACATTGAAGAAGATAAGAGAGATGAAATGACTGAGGACGAGTTGCAAACTCACACAAGCGCATAGGCACGCTACAAAGGGGAGTACCCCTAACCTTTAAGAATGCCTTGCTATGATATGTATTGTGATGATGATCTTGTCATTGAGCACAATGTCCAATTCAGATTTGGGGGTGCATTTGCATGAGCATTTCATGTTAATAATATAGGATTGCCATTATGTTTGCATCTTTATCTTTATTTTTTAATAAAATTTAAAAAAAAAAATTAGAATGTTGATTCATTGATCACTTGTAAGGATATAGAGGGGGACAATTTTACTTTTGTGTTATTGTTTGGCTATCTTAGCTTTAAATTTGGAAGTCAAATTCAGAGATTGACTGTTTTAAACTTGTAAATACTTAAATAAAATCTCGTATAGGAGATAGTTACTTTGCTTCGCCAATCCTATTTGTGAGCTTTGTTGCAATAAAATGTAGATAATTTACTTGGGAGAAATGATATAGGCATTCCTTTGGCATATCCTTTTTGACCCCTTGTATTTTCTTTTCATCCTATCTCATATCTACTGTTCATATTTTTTGAGAATAAATTGATTATAATGGTTAGAGCATACTAAATTTTTAGTTTTCCTTCCCTTCAAAAAAAAAAAAAAAAAAAGAAGAAGAAGAAGAAAAAAAAAAAAGCACAATCTACTCCGCTGTTTCAAGTTGCCTAGTAACTGGGAGCATTCATGAGCCCCATGTTTGCTTTTACGTCAAACAGTGACTTGAATTATGAGTATGCAAAGCACTTTGAGTATATGACTTGCTGAGTAACCGGATGCCTTCATCACCAATATCGGTATTCGTGTAAAAAGGCAAATGATGACTTAAGGAAGAGTGCCAAAGTGTATAGGCTGTTCTAAAAGTATAAAATAAAATAAATAAAGGAAGGGATGTAAAGCATAAGTAATTGAGTATGCTCTGATTTATTGTGGTTAATTTATTTTCACTTATGTGACCATAACCATCATTCTTGTTGCTTGCTTTCCATTTTTTTTACCCGAAAAAGTCCTATTGATCTCTTGAGCACGTTGTTTGCACTAGTGGAGATGGGCTGATAGGATTTTGCATTCAGGATTGGATGTTTGAACCGAATTATTTTATTAAAACCTAAAGGAAGCAGGGTAGCTATTGATTGTGCGTAATTTTGTTTGAGTATGAATGAGTTTGGAATAGTTAGCTTGTGGGTTTGCCTTTCGATTTTGAGTTGGGGTGGTTAAGCCATGGCATTTGGGTATTACTCCTTTATGTCTAGATAGATTTTGAGTATATTAATGTTAAATAAAGTTTTTAGCATTAATTTTTTTGAGATTCTCTATTTTTGATTTGGACTTTTCTTTTGCTTGGGGACAACCAAAAACTTAGGTTTGGGGGTATTTGATGTATTGCATTTTTATAGTAATTATTATTATTAGTTTTAATGATTTTGATGAAATTGATATAATAATTAACTAAATAAATGTAAGAACCTGATATGTTTTATGTCAATTGCAGGTAATTGAGCCAGGTCACACCTAATTGGGCTTAACCATATTTTAAAGGTTAAATTAAGTGAAATTGGTTGAGTCCGATTCAGCAGGGTTTGTCATCCAGAGTTATCAGGTCTTGCATCAAAATCAGAGTCCACCTCAAAGCAGAATAACCAAATCAAGATATCAATGGACCCCACACCTTATCCTTTTTGGCATCATCAGCCATAAAAGAAATTAGAGATGCAGAAAATAAATCAAGCAGTTAATCTCTCCCATCTAGTCAACCAATCTAAATTCTGGATATTTTGGTGTGAGGACCCCTAAAAGGCAAGCTACAGGATCCCAAATTGAGCAAAATTAGATCCTACAGAATTTTAAGAGAAGCAAGAAAGGAACATAATTTATAAAATTAAATTTGGATTCCAGATGAGGTGGCTACAGTAGGTTGAAGTTGGTAACAATGTTGGACACAACAAGAAATACCCGATACACCCAGATTGTTCTTAGTGTTTCTTGGCACAAAGATCTGATATGGTAACTAATTTTGGGTGGCAAAGAGCTATCTTGGAAAGAATTAAATGTAAAAAAATCAGAGTCCAAACTAATTCTGTATGAGGAGCAAACTGAGAAAGAATTGAAACTAATTCTTGGAAAACTTGATTTGGGCAGCCGAAACCTTACCTTATTTTGCAGATTTTGTGGACCCAGAAAGGAAGAAATTCTTCTCCTCTAATTAACCATGCCTCCTTTCCTTCTTTTACTATGGAAATCATAATAAAATCAAAAATTTGGGCAGCATAAGGAGTAGATGACTGGTGGTTGCTTAAAGTCTATCCAAAGGAGGAGAGATTCTATACCAAATAAAAAGAATGATATATAGAATAAAATCATGAGAAAAATACCACCTTAACCCTAGCCCTAGCCCTATTTAAGGATCCTAAAACACCAACAGGAAGGAGAGGAGAATCATCTTTGAAAGCTAGAAATCAAGCAAGGAGAGTTTGGAGTATCTGGAAGATTTGAAGAGAGGATTCATTCGGCTCTGCAATTCCTTCAGAGTTTTTAATTCTTTCTCTTATTTACTTTGCATTTATTTTTTAGAACTCATTGTTAGGATGATTTTGGAGTTTTATTCAAGTAAACTTGAGTTTGATTTTGATACGATGAAAAGCTAAATTTCTAGCTAGGGTACCTGATGTAGCTTGGATTTAATTTCAATTCCAGAATCTTGTATTAATTTTCTTTGTTAATGCAATTATTTGTTATTTGCACTTAATGCTTTTAAGTATTATTATCTTTGGTACTTGATTGATTTCGATTTATAATTGATACTGGGAAGGAAGATTATAAATTGGAGTTAATAACAAACATCATAGGAATAATAATTGGAGCGGGAGCAGAAGATTTGACCTGTGAGATTTTGAAAATAATCACTGTGCTTATTGAACTAATTGAAATCTATTTTACTATTGGAAGATAGATTATAGGTTTTAATTAGTATATTTAATAAGACTCGGGAGAGATTATTAAATAATTTAGGATTATTTATCCTTGCATTAATAATTAAATTTAGATTATTAATCTGAATAGCTGGAATTGATAATTGGTCCAAGTGAAATCAGATATACCCTAGTACTTTATCAATCGAATTTTGATTCAGCTTTCATTGAGTTCTTTAGAGTTAATTTTATTTTTCATTATCATTCAGTTTCGATCGTTTAGATATTAGTAAAATTAACATTCATTTTTGATAATTAAACTCAGTCCTCGTGAGAACGATCTCTTATTTATCATTATATTACTTGAGTGATTTTGTGCACTTGCGAAATAGGCTATCAATGTTCTTCGATTGACGTCTCATTCTACCAGCTCAGAGAGAGATTTTCTACACCCACTTATCGATAAAATAAATTATATTATGAATATTTAATTTACATAGTATTTTTTTAATATTTATTATTAACAGCGTGTATTTGATATCACTGATTTTGAGGAGGATCGTGTGAGGTGAGCCATTGACATTCAGTTATCATTGCATTTCAAAGACTATCACCATCACATGCATCAGCATTGGTATCGGGTGGTGCAGGATCATGGAGAGGAGGCAGCATGGCAACAACCCTATGACAGCATCACCATAGATGATTGGACAACTATATGTCGGCAGTATGAGGATCCGACATATCAGATTACACATCTAAACTTTTTTTTATAGTTTAATGACTTAATCATTTATTCTTAAATTAAATTTTTTATCTACTAATTTTACTGATAATTTTATAGAGATGATGTGCCCAGAATGCGACGAACCAGATGAGACAGACCATGCCACATTGTGGGGGTTTGAGATCATTTGCTCGTCACATGGAGCACATGGTAGGTAATTTTTAATTTCTAATTAGCATATAATTCTATAGTTATTTAATTTTTTTTTAATTAATTTTTAAATTATAGAGAGATGCTGAAAGTGGCAAGCTTCCTGGTAGGATCGATATCTACCAGCAGACCCACCAGCGATAGTTGGAGGAGTGGACGATGGGGAGCCAGAAGCTCTTTGTAAATTTTTTCAATTATTTTTCATTCACAATCTAATTTTTATTACAAAATTAAAATAACTATAATTTTAATTTTCAAGATTGTATGATAGAGATTAGATCCCAACCTACTCTTGAGGGCTCGATCGCACCCACAGATGATGAGATCTGTGGTTGGATGCTCGGTATGAGATCCTGTTATATTAGGGGCTACGGTATGGGATCACTGCTCCTTCATCCTCATACACATATGGGGCGGACATCCATTCTACATGCGAGGCTCGGCTGATAGAGGTGCAGAGGCAGGCTGTCGAGGATCGACAGCGAGCTCAGGAGTTGGCTGCACGTATCGATGACTATCAGTACTTTCAGATCTAGATGATGAAGCAGATGGCACAGATGGAGCAGACAATATAGCTGATGAGACAGCAGCAGGCCGATCCGAGCTTCATCGTCAGTCCGAGCTCCGTTGAGTGCTCCCCATCTCCAGCTCATTCTCCAAATGCTGATATTTGATGGCTTACTAATGTATTTTTTTATTTTAAATATCTTATAATTTTAATTTAATATAATAAAATAATAAAATTTATTTATCAATTTATTATGTAAATTTTTTTAAAAATTTTTTTAATTTATAAAAAATATTATACATATAAATTTAAAATATATATTCATAAATTTTTTTAAAAAAATATGACTAAATTATTAGTGATGAAATTATTTTTGATAAAATATTCATCGCTAAAAATATTTTACTAACATAATTTAATTTATCAATAAATATATAATTAACAGTGATAAAAAAATATTCATCATAAATTATATTATTTATGATAAATTTTTTCATCACTAATATTATTCATTTTTTTTAAATAATTTTTTTATTAAATTAGTAGCGATGAATTATTTTTGTTGCAAAAATAGTTTTTTATGATGAAAATTTTTATCGCTAAAATTTTAGCAAATAATAGTGATAAAAATTTTTCATCATAAATATTTTTTTAGATTAAATTTTTTCATCAAATTTTTTTAATGATGAAAAATATTCATCGCAAACATCATTTATTAGTGATAAAAAAAATTTTCATCGTAAAATATTATCAACGATGGGATTATTGACGATGAAATATTAGCGACCAAAATTTTGTCGCTAATATTATTAGCAATGAAAATCGATTATTAATGATAAAATTTTTTTGTCACTAATAATCTATTTTGTTGTAGTGATAACTCACTTATAAGAGTTGTATGGTGAGCAGAGTCGTACTACGCACTTTAAAATATTCAAGAGACTCTTCAACCTGAAGATGCGTAAAGGGCAGTCTGTTCATGAGCACTGTATGACAGTGATCAAGGATATTGAAGAGCTTGAAAAGTTTGAGCTAGATATGCAAAAAAAATTACAGATGGATCTGATCTTTCAATCCCTTACCAGTTCATATAGTCAATTCATCATGAATTTTTATATGAATAAACTTGATTGCACTATTCTCGAACTTGTCAACATATTGGTCATAACGGAGGGTACTTTGAAGAGTTCAAGGGGCTCTGTTCTTACTGTGGAGCAGATTTCTTTCTCCAAGAGAAAGTCTGTTGGAAGGAAGAAGACTAAATCTACAAAGAAGCAGAAAAAAGAGAGCAAGCCGAAGAAAGATGGTCTAAAGGCGGCTGAGACAAAGGAAAAGTGTTTCCACTGTCATGCTGAAGGCCACTGGAAGAGAAACTGTCCGAAATATCTGGAGAGCCTAAAGACCAAAAAGGGTGATGAACCTTTCGAAGGTATGCTCGTAATTGAATCTAACCTTACAGTTTCTTCTACTTTTAGTTGGGTATTGGACTGTGGCTCGAGTACCCACATATGTACCTCAATGCAAGGTCTGATAGAAAGTAGGAGGTTGAAGGATGGTGACATGATCCTTCAAGTCGATAATGGAACAAATGTTGCTGCAGAGGTCGTTGGCACTTATCCTCTTCGATTATCATCTGGCGTTAGATTAGATTTGAAAGCCTGTTATTATGTTCCTGTAGCTAGTCAAAATTTAATCTTCATATCTATGCTAGCACAGAAAGGTTTTGAAATTAGTTTCAATAAAAAATTTTATTTTATTTATCTACGAATTAAATTGGTTGCATGAGGTCTTTTAATTGACAATCTTTATCACTTGCATGTTGACGCGAATATGAACCTAAATGAGCAAATAGTGAGTGTCGTAGGTCAAAAGAGATCCAAAGATGAAATTAACTAGAAGTACTTGTGGCACCATAGACTAGGCCATATTGGAGAGGACAAGATAAACAAACTAAAAAAGGATGAGATCCTTGGCTCTCTTTGCCCAGAGCCATATCCAACTTGTGAATCTTGTCTTCGAGAAAAGATGGCTAGGTTACCTGTTGGGTATAAAATACCCACAGCCGAAACCCTCGGCAAAATCGACAACAGCACGGCTCCGCCCGGACTCCTACGGGAGCCGGGCTCCGCCGCCGACTTCAGAACAGCTCCGTCCGGACTCCTACGGGAGCCGGGCTCTGCCTCCGACATCAACTGCAGAGCAGCTCCGCCCGGACTCCTACGGGAGCCGGGCTCCGCCTCCGACATCAACTGCGGAGCAGCTCCGCCCGGACTCCTACGGGAGCCGGGCTCCGCCTCCGACATCAACTGCAGAGCAGCTCCGCCCGGACTCCTACGGGAGTCGGGCTCCGCCTCCGACATCAACTGCGGAGCAGCTCCGCCCGGACTCCTACGGGAGCCGGGCTCCGCCTCCGACATCAACCGCAGAGCAGCTCCGCCCGGACTCCTACGGGAGCCGGGCTCCGCCTCCGACATCAATCGCAGAGCAGCTCCGCCCGGACTCCTACGGGAGCCGGGCTCCACCTCCGACATCAACCGCAGAGTAGCTCCGCCCGGACTCCTACGGGAGCCGGGCTCCGCCTCCGACATCAACTGCAGAACAGCTCCGCCCGGACTCCTACGGGAGCTGGGCTCCGCCTCCGACATCAACTGTAGAACAGCTCCGCCCGGACTCCTACAGGAGCCGGGCTCCGCCTCCGACATCAACTGCAGAGCAGCTCCGCCCGGACTCCTATGGGAGCCGGGCTCCGCCTCCGACATCAACTGCAGAACAGCTCCGCCCGGACTCCTACGGGAGCCGGGCTCCGCCTCCGACAACGACTGCAGCACAGCTCCGCCCAGACTCCTACGGGAGCCAGGCTCCGCTCTCAGTATCAACTGCTGGTAAGCTCCGACCGGACTCCTACGGGAGCCGGACTTCACCTCTAACTTTGATTGCAGAGGACTCCGCCCGGACTCCTACGGGAGCCGGGTTCTGCCCGCAACTTCAGCTCCGAGAGAGCTCCGTCCGGACTCCTACGGGAGCCGGACTTCACCTCTAACTTTGATTGCAGAGGACTCCGCCCGGACTCCTACGGGAGCTGGGTTCCGCCCGCAACTTCAGCTCCGAGAGAGCTCCGTCCGGACTCCTACGGGAGCCGGACTTCACCTCTAACTTTGATTGCAGAGGACCTCTCCCGGACCTCCACAGAGGCCGGGCTCCGACCGCTGTCGAGCTTCAATCAATAGATCCGCTCCCCCTGGCGAGCCACCATAACGACCGCGATCCTGCTCCACTTCTTGTGGCGGATTCCGCACAGCTCCATCATTCCCTGACAGGCTGCAGTAACCATCGCAGCTCTGCTCCACTTCTTGTGGCGGATTCCGCACAGCTCCACTACCCCCTGGCAGGCCACCATAACGGCCACGAACCTGCTCCACCTCCTGCGATGGATACCGGGCGATTCTCCCATCCGCTGGCAAGTCACGACAACGGACGCTGCTCCACCCCTCGTAACAGATTCCACGTGGCGAGCTGTGGTGATGGCCATGATTTCGCTCCACTACCTCTCGCAATAAATTTTCCCTGACAACGGGCGGCCCACGATCCGACGGTTACAGACGTCGCCATCGATCCATTACCTCCCCCGCCTATAAAAAGGGGAGGATCCAGATACGTTATTCTCTAAGCTCATTTCTTATCTCCAAACTCTGCTAAATTCTTCGTTCGAGCACTCCATTCTTGTTAAGGCAGAGAACTGACTTGAGCGTCGGAGGGTCTTGCCGGAGCAACCCCACCTCCGGTTTAGACTTCCCTTGCAGTTCCCGACGGCGACCGCGGCTTCCCCGACTCCAGCTTCTCCGGTGCAAGCAGATTTTTGCACCAACAGGATTGGCGCTAGAGGAAGGGCTCTGTGTCTTCGCAGCACCCTTGTTCTTAAAGGAGTGTTCAACGGAGCCGCCTCCGACCGTTTCCCCGTCACCCACTCCTAATCTTCCCCCGCAAGATCGACACTCGATGCCTCCGCGCAAGGCGTCCACCCGGTGGTCCACGGCCTCCGCGGCCAGATCTCAGGCTCCGGCCTCCCCTCTTGTTTCTCAGCCTCCTCCTCCTCCCCCTCCGACGGCGGCGTCGGCGCAGAGCAATTTGACCTGCTGGCACAGCAGGTCAGAGGTCTCGTCGAGGCCATACAAGCGATGCAACAGCAGCAACCGCAGGCGTCGGCGCATCCGGAAGGGGCATCTCCGGAATGCCAGAACCCGGCGGCGGGGCGGGCCACCTGGGCCAGCCACCCCATCCTTTCCGGGAAGGCAAATCCGAGGGTAGAGAGCCCTCAATCGGACCATGACTCCACCCCTGGAAGATCCCTGCCCCCGTTCTGCCAAAGGACCCTCGAGACTCGAAGTCGAGAGAATTTCCTGGACCAGAGGCTCTAGGAGATAAATCGGCGGATCGAGGAACTCCGCCACGCGCCTCCCGCTTATGGTGAGGATATTTGCACTGACCCTCCCTTCTCCCAAATGATTATGCAGGAACCGATCCCGCCGAACTTCAAGCTTCCTCAGTTCGAAAGCTACGACGGGACGTCGGACCCGGTTGATCATCTGGAGGCCTTCCGAACGATGATGCTGCTTCACGATGCTCCTGACGCCATCTTGTGCCGGGCTTTCCCGTCTACTCTGAAGGGAGCAGCAAGGAACTGGTACTCGGCTCTGAAGCCGGGTACCATCTTTTCCTTCGATCAAATGAGCCACCAATTTGTGACCCATTTTGTCAGTAGCCGGCGTCCCCGGAAGGGTTCGGAGTCCCTCATCAACATTAAGCATAGGGAAGGGGAGTCCATACGGGCCTACGTCAATCGCTTTAACATCACGGCATTGGAGGTCCGGAACTTGGACCAGTCAGTTGCCATGGCCGCCCTGAAAGGTGGCCTTCAGAAGAATGATCTTTTGTACTCCCTGGAGAAGAAGTACCCCAGGGATTTTGCCGATTTACTGGCTCGGGCTGAAGGATACGCCCGAGCGGAAGAAGCCTTCAAAATGAAGGACGAAGAGACAGCAAG
The DNA here is from genome assembly GCF_000442705.2 of Elaeis guineensis. Classification (NCBI taxonomy): domain Eukaryota; kingdom Viridiplantae; phylum Streptophyta; class Magnoliopsida; order Arecales; family Arecaceae; genus Elaeis; species Elaeis guineensis. Next base: position 67,730,071 of record NC_025999.2, read on the forward strand.
GGAGCGTCAAGCGGGAGATTCGAGTAAGCCCGCAGTTGAGAAAAGGCCCAAGGAAGCCCAGCCGCATTCCCGATTCCCTCCTGGACATAAGCGCGCCCATACTCCACCCCGGGCACGCAGGCAGAGAAGCCCGGACCGCAGGGTTCGACGGGGCTCCCCACCAGGGAGATTTCGCAACTACGCCCCCCTCAACGCCTCGAAGGCCCAAGTACTAATGGAGGTCAGGGAACAGCTCCCTAGGCCGGAGAGGATGCGCACACATCCCGGGAAGCGCAACCCCAACAAGTTCTGCCTCTACCACCGCGACCACGGCCACGACACCGAAGAATGCATCCAGCTCCAGGATGAGATCAAGGAGCTCATCCGGCGAGGTCGACTCGACAGATTCATCTGCCGCAGGCCTGAGGGTAGAGGAGACCGGCCAAGAGCCCTCCCACCGCCTGAACTGCAGAAAAGGGAGGAGCAGCCTGGGGACCGGCCTCCTATCGGGACCATCGACTCCATCACCGGAGGGCCTCAAGGAGGAGCGGAAAAACTGTAAATGTATCACTTACTATTTCGCCTTTTCTTTCTAGCTAACGTGCCCCTCCCACCTAGCGTGGATGTATTATGACTGGATATGATCCCTCCAAAAATACGGCCATGTCAGGAACAGGAGGAGAACCTCGTCCTGACATGAGCAAAGTCAAAGGCCCGGTTCTTTTAGACCGGATGGGGGGAGAGGCCTCACAACGTCCTAATGTGCCCCCACAGCCTTGTTAGGGACAGGAGGAAAACCTCGCCCTAACTTGAGCAAAGTCAAAGGCCCGATTCTTTTAGACCGGATGGGGGGAGAGGCCTTACAACGCCCTAATGTGCCCCCACAGCCCTGTTGGGGACAGGAGAAAAACCTCGCCCTAACTTGAGCAAAGTCAAAGGCCCGGTTCTTTTAGACCAGATGGGGGGAGAGGCCTTGCAACGCCCTAATGTGCCCCCACAGCCATGTCAGGAACAGGAGGAAAACCTCGTCCTGACATGAGCAAAGTTGAAGGCCCGGTTCTTTTAGACCGGAGGGGGGAGAGGCCTTACAGCACCCTAACGCGCCCCCACAAGCCAGGCTGGTAACGAGAGGAGAACATCACGCTGGCTTGAGCAAAATGGAAGGTCCGGACTCCTACGGGAGCCGGGTTCCGCCGCCAAGGAAGACTTCGCCCGGACTCCTACGGGAGTCGGGTTCCTACGCCAAGGAAGACTTCTCCCGGACTCCTACGGGAGCCGGGTTCCTACGCCAAGGAAGACTTCGCCCGAACTCCTACGGGAGCCGGGTTTCGCCGCCAAGGAAGACTTCACCCGGACTCCTACGGGAGCCGAGTTCCTACGCCAAGGAAGACTTCACCCGGACTCCTACGGGAGCCGGGTTCCTACGCCAAGGAAGACTTCGCCCGGACTCCTACGGGAGTCGGGTTCCGCCGCCAAGGAAGACTTCTCCCGGACTCCTACGGGAGCCGGGTTCCTACGCCAAGGAAGACTTCACCCGGACTCCTACGGGAGCCGGGTTCTGCCGCCAAGGAAGACTTCGCCCGGACTCCTACGGGAGCCGGGTTCCGCCACCAAGGAAGACTTCACCCGGACTCCTACGGGAGCCGGGTTCCTACGTCAAGGAAGACTTCACCCGGACTCCTACGGGAGCCGGGTTCCGCCGCCAAGGAAGACTTCACCCGGACTCCTACGGGAGCCGGGTTCCTACGCCAAGGAAGACTTCGACCGGACTCCTACGGGAGCCGGGTTCCTATGCCAAGGAAGACTTCACCCGGACTCCTACGGGAGCCGGGTTCCGTCGCCAAGGAAGACTTCACCCGGACTCCTACGGGAGCCGGGTTCCTACGCCAAGGAAGACTTCATCCGGACTCCTACGGGAGCCGGGTTCCGCCGCCAAGGAAGACTTCTCCCGGACTCCTACGGGAGCTGGGTTCCTACGCCAAGGAAGACTTCACCCAGACTCCTACGGGAGCCGGGTTCCGCCGCCAAGGAAGACTTCGCCCGGACTCCTACGGGAGCCGGGTTCCGCCGCCAAGGAAGACTTCACCCGGACTCCTACGGGAGCCGGGTTCCTACGCCAAGGAAGACTTCACCCGGACTCCTACGGGAGCCGGGTTCCACCACCAAGGAAGACTTCACCCGGACTCCTATGGGAGCCGGGTTCCTACGCCAAGGAAGACTTCGCCCGGACTCCTACGGGAGCCGGGTTCCGTCGCCAAGGAAGACTTCACCCAGACTCCTACGGGAGCCAGGTTCCTACGCCAAGGAAGACTTCACCTAGACTCCTACGGGAGCCGGGTTTCGCCACCAAGGAAGACTTCACCCGGACTCCTACGGGAGCCGGGTTCCTACGCCAAGGAAGACTTCACCCAGACTCCTACGGGAGCCGGGTTCTGCCGCCAAGGAAGACTTCACCCGGACTCCTACGGGAGCCGGGTTCTGCCGCCAAGGAAGACTTCACCCGGACTCCTACGGGAGCCGGGTTCCTACGCCAAGGAAGACTTCACCCGGACTCCTACGGAAGCCGGGCTCCGTCTGCCACTTCTGCAGTGAGGGTTAATAATGGTGGCGAAACTCGACCGCTTAACAAGGTCGGATGAAAGGAAAGAGCCCCCCCCCCCACGACGACATCTACGTCAAACAAGCCAAACGATAAGAAAGGTTCAACAGACGATAATATCAGTGCTACGCGTGGACGAGGTAACGCAAAACACTCTTTTTTCCATTTTCGATATACGTACTACAAGGCCAGGACGGCCAAGAAAAGAAGGACAAAACGACAAAAAGAAAGTAACTACATGATAAGACATGAAGACAAAAGAGCTCTAAGGAGGCCCTACTCCCTCCGACCCAGGGTTATCTACTCCATCCCTCAACCAGGATTGCCTCAGGTTCTCTATTGCTTCCTCTAGTTCTTCCCTCTTCCGCCGCTCGTCCTGGAGCGCCCGACGAAGTTGCTGGCTCTCAGCCTCCGCTTCTCGATGCCACTTTCGCAAAACTTCGGACTCTGCCTCTGCGTCCGCGACGGCCTTCCGCTCAAGCGCCAGTTGGATTTTCACTTGTTGCAGCTCGGCTGTCTTCTCCCCAAGGGAGACAGAAATCCCTTCGACAGTGCCTCTCAGGGCTTGGAGCTCTTCGGTATCTTGGGCGGAGGTAAGCTGTGCCCTATTAACCAGCTGCCTCTGGAAACAAACGACCTCGTCAGCCGCCTTCCGGAATCTCCCTTTGTACTCTTCCACTTGCCGGCGCCAGCTGGCCTGCTGCACATCGTGGCTCACCTCGGCGTCTTGAAGCTGCTTCTGGAGGTCGGATACCTTCTGCGACCACTTCTGTTCATCATCAACCTGGGCCAGGAGCCGGGATGAGTTTCCCTCCAGCTGGCCGATCTTCCTCTTCGCAGCTGATAGCTCCACCTTAAGGGCGCTGATCCTGGCCTCTTGAGCCCAAGTTCGATCGCTGGCGCTCTTCTTGCATTCCTCGAGCTCCTTTGTGAAGTTTGCCTTCCTCCGGCTGTAATCCATGATTGCCTTCACTTGGAGACTCCTAAAGTGGGCGGCCTCAGCGGCGGCTTCGGAATGGCATTCTCTCGACTTGCGGAGCTCGCCTTCCGACTTCTTCAACTTCTTCGTCAGGTGGAGGGCCTCCTTTTTCAGCCGCTGGATTGTTGATTTCAGCGGGACCCCCAGGGGCAAGGGGAGTGCTTCAGCAGGACACTGCCATCGGAAGGTGCAAGTGTCAAAGATCGACTCATTACAAGAAGAAAAGCAGAAAGGAGGAGGAGGGGGAAGGAGAGGCCATCCACAACAAGAAATTCGACTTTATTGATTGAATAATTTTGAAGACAAACAGAAAGGAAATATGGCGACAAAATAAGGGCACAAGATCAGAGGTCTCAGACCTCAGGGGCAGGAGGTGGAGGACTCGGTGCGGGGGGTGCAACTGCGGTGGCGGCGGACGAAGGGCCGGCCTCATCCTCAGACTCCTCAAGAAAGCTGAGATCGAGGTCGGGGTATCTGCTGGCCACCTTCTCTTGGCAGAGCTCGAACCCCTTAGTGAACGCCTCCTGGCCGAACTGGACATTCAGGACCCTCATCTCCGCGGAGGCCTTGAATTCCTCCACCGCAAGGGCCCTGGCCTCCGAGACCAGAACCGGAGTTTGCTCAACCAGATGGGCGACCTCGGCCTCTGCCTTCCTCACCGACTCCTCCAAGATCCACCTCTCCTCTTCCTGGGCTTGTCTCTCCTCCTCCCGGGCTTGCCTCTCTGTTTCCAGGGCCTCCTGGAGGGCGACTACTTCGGTCGTCTTCGCTTGGAGGCGAGCAACCTCGGCTTGGTAGCGTTCCTCCGCCTGAAGGAGGTCCCTCCTCATGCGGCTCGCCGCCCCGACATAGGCGAAGAGCTGGTGCCCAATCTGCAAGGACGGATAGAGAATTACGACAAAGGTCGGGTGACCGTGTAAAAAATATATATCTGTTTACCTCGAGGAAGGACCCCAAAGAGTCCCAAGCCCGCTGCTCAGGATCGGTGCGGTCGATCCTCTCCACGACGTCGGACAGGATGCAGCCGTCGAGCAGCCGCCTGATCAAGTCCTTATCGTTGAAGGGGTTCTCCGATCCCCCCTCGGAGCAGACGGACTCGTCTGCAGCAGCTCGGTGGCTACTCGCCCTGCGAGCCACCGATTTCCTCCTCCTCCCCGCGGTGGGCGCCTCCGTGGGGCGAACCCCCGGAGCGGGGGCCCCAGTCGGCGGGCTCCTCGAGGAAGCCCGGGGGGCCACTGGCTCGGCATCTGAAGGAATGTCGATGGCCGGGGCCGCCTGGACGGGCGCAGCCAAGCTCTCTCCTCCGCCCTGGCCCTCTTCGCCGATCTGGAGACCGTCGCACCCTTCCTCTTCTGAGCCCTCATGCCCCTGGCGAGCATCCACGTTGCTTCGGCGTCCATTGCTAAAAAAAAAAAAAAAAAAAAAAAAAAAAAAAAAAAAAAAAAAAAAAAGAAGAGAGAAAGAAAGAGAAAGAAAAGAGCGGGAAGGAAAAAGTAAAGAGAAGAAGAAGAGGAAGGCAAGAAAAGAAAAGATAAGATGAATACTTGCTGGATCCTGAGGGCTCAGGCCGATGTTGAAAAGAAGCTGCTCCCTCAGAAGATTAGGAAGGGAAGGAGCGGGATAAGTTAGGAGCTTCTGGGCGGCCTGAAGGTCGTCCTCCCCCAGGCTGGGAGCCCGACGGACGGAATCCCTCAGAGACCCCCAAGGGGGCAGGCCCAGTTCCAGGGTCGGGCAGTGGACGAAGAGAAATTTTTCCTTCCAATTGTGAATCGAAGAAGGGGCGCCCTTCAGCAACCCCTTCTTACCAAACTGGGGGGAGAAGTACCACCAGTCCTTCACCGAAGGATGGCGTTTGAAGGTATAAAAATGTCTGAACAAGGAGAGGGACGGCTGGACCTCGGCTATGTGGCAGAGGGAGAGAAACCCTATCAAAAACCTAAAAAAATTCGGGGCCACAGAGATGAGAGAAATGTCTAAGAAGCGGAAGAAGGTAGTAACAAAGACAGAAAGCGGAAGCCGGAGTCCGGCACGGAACGCTTCCTGATACAAACAGAAGCGACCAGGAGGAGGAGTGCTGGCCCGATCAGAGGGGCCAGGTAGCTCCAGGTCGTACTCCGGAGGAACCCCATACCGAACCCTTACCAGAAGGAGTTCATCCGAAGTCGACGAACATGGAATAGCGCCCGGTGCAAAAACTGGGCGAGGCCCTGCCCCGGACGCAGGCTCGTCGGCAGAGACAGCGACCTGGGGGTTTGAAGCGGAAGAACTCTCAGAACTGCCGGGGGCAGAAGAGTCAGAAGATATTTTGAGTAGTTTCGGAGGGAGAACCTAAAGGATCCTAAAAAGACAGACCGAAAGGGGAACGAGTGGCCGGAGGCTAACTCGGAGGGACGCACAAAAGTAATGAAGAGAGGAAAAGCCCCTAGGCGGTGAGAGGAAGGTTGGCACTAACCTATGTTGCTCTGAGGGACCTGGGGGACGAGAAACAGGAGGCGCCTACGGCTCGAGAAGACGCTTACTAAAGCAGGGCTCTTGAGGAGAGGACAGACACCAGCAGAAACTCAGGAATGGAGTAGAACGCTGAAAGGAGGGAGGACGGGTTTAAATAGACCCTGGGATCCGGCGCATAATGATCGCGAATCACCCTGGCCAGTCTGCATCCGACACGTGTCCCACTCCCCCTGGCAGACGGCTAAAAGCGGCTGACGGTTGGCAGGATCATAATTGCGCCGTACCTAGGCCAGTGTACCTGTGGGATTTTCGAAGCATCCCCTCGTACCGCTCCAATTCGAAAAGACTCCGGCACGCGCTCATTTAATGCCAAAATATCTGGAGGCGGCAGCGCGCAGGATTCGAAGGGACGGTTCCGGCTGTACCCATCTCTCTCTCTCTGTGTACTTCCTTCGCTTGAAATTCAAACTCGAAAGTAGGGGGACTGGTGTTGGATATAAAATACCCACAGCCGAAACCCTCGACGAAATCGACAATAGCATGGCTCCGCCCGAACTCCTACGGGAGCCGGGCTCCGCCGTCGACTTCAGAACAGCTCCGTCCGAACTCCTACGGGAGCCGGGCTCTGCCTCCGACATCAACTGCAGAGCAGCTCCGCCCGGACTCCTACGGGAGCCGGGCTCCGCCTCCGACATCAACTACGGAGCAGCTCCGCCCAGACTCCTACGGGAGCCGGGCTCCACCTTCGACATCAACTGCAGAGCAGCTCCGCCCGGACTCCTACGGGAGCCGGGCTCCGCCTCCGACACCAACTGCAGAGCAGCTCCGCCCGGACTCCTACGGGAGCCGGGCTCCACCTCCGACATCAACCGCAGAGCAGCTCCGCCCGGACTCCTACGGGAGCCGGGCTCCACCTCCGACATCAACCGCAGAGCAGCTCCGCCCGGACTCCTACGGGAGCCGGGCTCCGCCTCCGACATCAACCGCAGAGCAGCTCCGTCCGGACTCCTACGGGAGTCGGGCTCCGCCTCCGACATCAACCACAGAATAGCTCCGCCCGGACTCCTACGGGAGCCGGGCTCTGCCTCTGACATCAACTGCAGAGCGGAGCCGGGCTCCGCCTCCGACATCAACTGCAGAGCAGCTCCGCCCGGACTCCTACGGGAGCCGGGCTCCGCCTCCGACATCAACTGCAGAACAGCTCCGCCCGGACTCCTACGGGAGCCGGGCTCCGCCTCCGACAACGACTGCAGCACAGCTCCGCCCGGACTCCTACGGGAGCCAGGCTCCGCTCTTAGTATCAACTGCTGGTAAGCTCCGTCCGGACTCCTACGGGAGCCGGACTTCACCTCTAACTTTGATTGCAGAGGACTCCGCCCGGACTCCTATGGGAGCCGGGTTCCGCCCGCAACTTTAGCTCTGAGAGAGCTCCGTCCGGACTCCTACGGGAGCCAGACTTCACCTCTAACTTTGATTGCAGAGGACTCCGCCTGGACTCCTATGGGAGCCGGGTTCCACCCGCAACTTCAGCTCCGAGAGAGCTCCGTCCGGACTCCTACGAGAGCCAGACTTCACCTCTAACTTTGATTGCAGAGGACCTCTCCCGGACCTCCACAGAGGTCGGGCTCCGACCGCTGCCGAGCTTCAATCAACAGATCCGCGCCCCCTGGCGAGCCACCATAACGGCCGCGATCCTGCTCCACTTCCTGTGGCGGATTCCGCGCAGCTCCATCATTCCCTGACAGGCCGCAGTAACCATCGCAGCTCAGCTCCACTTCCTGTGGCGGATTCCGCACAGCTCCACTACCCCCTGGCAGGCCACCATAATGGCCACGAACCTGCTCCACCTCCTGCGACGGATACCGGGCGATTCTCCCATCCGCTGGCAAGTCACGACAACGGACGCTGCTCCACCCCTCGTAACAGATTCCACGTGGCGAGCTGTGGTGATGGCCACGATTCCGCTCCACTACCTCTCGCAATAAATTTCCCCTGACAACGGACGGCCCATGATCCGACGGTTACAGACGTCGCCATCGATCCGTTACCTCCCCCACCTATAAAAAGGGGAGGATCCAGATACGTTATTCTCTAAGCTCATTTCTTATCTCCAAACTCTGCTAAATTCTCTGTTCGAGCACTCCATTCTTGTTAAGGCAGAGAACTGACTTGAGCGTCGGAGGGTCTTGCCGGAGCAACCCCACCTCCGGTTTAGACTTCCCTTGCAGGTCCCGACGGCGACCGCAGCTTCCCCGACTCCAGCTTCTCCGGCGCAAGCAGATTTTTGCACCAACATTACCCATTGTAGGATATGAAGAAAGGGCCACAGAGTTACTTGCCCCAGTACACACCAATGTATGTGGGCCATTTGATGTGCAGGCCAGGGATGGTTACACTTACTTCATTATCTTTATCGATGATTTATCTAGGTACAGATATGTGTATCTAATGAAACACAAGTCTTAGGCTTTTGAAAAGTTTAAAAAATTTAGGCATGAAGTAGAAAAGCAGACAGACAAGTCCGTTAAGGTTCTTCGATCTGATCGAAGAGATGAATACCTTAGTCAAAAATTTTTGGGATATCTTAAGAACAACGGCATAATCTCTCAGTGGACCCCTCCTGGAATATCTCAGCTCAACGGGGTATTCGAAAAAAGGAACATGACCCTATTGGATATGGTCAGGTTTATGATGAGCTTTACTGATCTATCCTTATTTTTTTGGGGACATGCTTTGTTAACTACCATTCACTTGTTGAATAGGGTTCCTTCAAAGTCTGTTCCTACCACACTATATGAGATATGGTTCGGTAAGAAGTCGAGTCTGGGTTATCTTAAGACTTAAAGATGTCCAACCTATGTCAAGAGATAGATGGCGAAAAAATTGGAGGATAGATCTATTATAGCTCATTTTTATAGGGTATTCAAAAGAATATATGGGATACTACTTCTACTTTTCACAAGATCACAATATGATTGTGAGTCAAAATGCCTTATTCCTAGAAAAATAGTTTCTCCAAGATGACGACAGTAGGAGGTTAGTGGAGCTTAAAGAGAAGGTCTCTGAAGAGTCCAGAGCTATAGATCCTCAGGAACCTGTAATTTATGAGCTAGTAGCTGATGTTCCTCTACCACCTCATAGATCTAGCAGGATCTCTCGACCTCCTGAAAGGTACATAGGTATGCTTATAGAATAAGTAAAGAAAATATTTCTTATGAAAAATAGAGGTCATGGTGATGATCCTAATACCTTTGACGAGACGATGTCTGACATCGATTTTGAGAAATAGTTAGATGCTATGAAGTTGGAAATTGACTTGATGCACTTGAACCAAGTCTGAACTTTAGTGGATCCATCTAAAGGTATTGTACCTATTGGATGTGAAAACTGCCTTCCTAAATGGATATCTTGAAGAAGATATCTATATAGAGCAGTCTCTGGGTTTCACGTTCGGTGATAGTAATCATAGAGTCTGCATGCTGCAAAGGTCCATATACAGATTAAAGCAGGATTTTTGGAGTTGGAACCATCATTTTGATGAGGCAATCAAATCATTTGATTTTATCAAAAATGAAGAAAAATCTTGTGTATACAAGAGAGTCAGTGAGAGTGCAATCACCTTCTTCGTACTATACATGGATGATATTCTCCTCATTGAGAATGATATTTTTATGCTAACCACGGTCAAAAGATGGTTGTCCAAAAATTCTTCATGAAAGACCTAGAAAAAATATCTTATATTCTTGAAATAAAGATCTATAAGGATAGACCTAGACGGATGCTTGATCTGTCACAAAAGCTGTACATAGAGAAGGTGCTGAAGAGGTTCAGCATGAAAAACTCTAAGAAAGATCGTTTACCTCTTAGGCATGGTATTCGTCTCTCCAAGACGATGTGTCCGACCACATCTGAGGAGATTCAGTGCATGAGTAGGATTTCTTATGCTTCGATAATAGAAAGTCTCATGTATACTATGCTATGTAGTCAACCTGATATTGCCCTTGCTATGAGTATCACGAGTAGGTATCAATTGAATCCAGATGAAGAGCACTGGACAATTGTGAAGAACATCCTTAAGTACTTAAGGACTAAGGATCTATTCTTGATTTTTGGAGGTGATTCTGAGTTACAATTCGAGGGTGTATTCTTGTTCGATTTATTAGAAGGGTTCTGAGTAATCAATCAATGGAGGCTGAGTGTGCTATAGATGTGTAAGATGAATTCTAGTTTTAATGTTAGTTGTAGAACTGGATGTCATGTCATGATACAGTACTGCAAAGACAATGGCACCATAATCCTTGCTAAGGAGCCAAGGTCTCATCAGAAGTTCAAACACATAGAGCACCGATATACACGACTATCTCATATCGAGGTGTAAAGAGTAGACTCCACGGATAATGTGGCAGACCCACTGACTAAGCAGCTAAGCCAACCGAAAATGAAGTCCACCTTGAAAAGATGGGACTTAGATTTATGACCAATTGGCTTTAATCCAAATAAAAGATTGTTTGATGTATGTCCTAGAAACCAATATGGCCGACATATTGTAATTAATCTAGGGCATAATTTTATACTTAATATATTAATATGATCAAGAAAAGAGCAAATCTTTTTTATTCAAGTGTAATGTGTCCTTGAATCATCCATGGAATTAGTTTCGATACATATTCTCAAGATGTTGAGAATTAGAGATATGTATTTAATTCCTAAAGGCTCCCGATCATAGGATCATCATGAGGATGGTGATAGATCTGGATAGACTGACACACAAATCACTTCCTTTGAGATAGACAGGTCTCTAGTCTATTGTGTAGAGATACAGGATGATAAGTACGGATGGTTGTTAGAGAACAACTAGCACTGAGCGTGACCATACAAGAGATCACTTGAATTTTTATTCAATCGTCAGTGATTGTCTCGATGCTGTAGTTGTGTGATTGATCTTTTGACTTAAGATAGTACTACTGCTCGTAGTGAGGCTGTTGGAGTTTGATTGACATATAAATATGGATCTCAATGAACTTTTGTAGTGGATGTTGGTGACAGTTGGTCCATTGTAGAAGTAGGGTGCGCATCAAGATAAGATCTATCGACCTTAATAGAGAGGAGAAGTTCTATGAAATTTGAGAGGCTAAGTTCAAGAGTCTGTGGCCACAGCAGTGTGATTGATGGAAAAGAGTTTTCATAGAAGTCACAACTGGACTTGAGCTAATCGAATCTATCATATAATTGATGTTGAGATTTGACGATATATCCATGACCTACCATCTAGTCGAGACTCGTGATAGAGGGACTGAATCACACGTTAACTACACCTAGAGGTTCATTTCAGTTCTACTAAGTTCCACTAATACTACTAGGTATTACTGGTGGATTGTGAGAGCTCACTAGGATTGTTCTGGATCGATAATCCTTATTGAGTTACAGTGAAATTATTCTAACCCATTAAAAGAGTTTCAATGATACGATGATAGAGATCATTGTATATCTCACTACAGATAGAATTAAACCTATGAGCTCATACAACAAAAGGATTGGGCCTGAAATTAGTAATTGAGCTTATGAAGTGTCAATTGGATTTAGAAAAATCCATTGGGTTCATGGTAACTTTTCTAGCACATAGTTGGACCAATTTTCTTTCAGTTAGGATTACTTATTTGATAAGTTAATTTTAATTTAATTATCTGCTAATTACCTACATGAATAAGATTCATGAGACTCCAATTATTGGGTGTCTAAGGTTATGGATCACATAAATTAAGGATGCAAGTCTCTGATAAATCTTCTTGATAGTTATTATGGGGCACCACTTTGAATTGTTCAATTTGGGTGTGTCCATTGAAAAGAGGGCTTTTAGTTCTCTTATGGGGTATCTCTTGGGTGCAAAAAAGAGTGTCTAATTATGGGTGCAAGGGCTCCATTAGTTGGGGCCAATAATGTTTCCTAATGTAAGTTGGATAACTTAAGTTAATAGAAAACTCAATGCAAGTAGGATTTATATTTTGAGATTGAATATGATTCAATCCTTGTGCCTATAAAAGGAGACCTTCCCTAAGGTCCAAAAGCAATTAAGGCCAGCCCCTCTCCATGCCCAAAGGAGCTCCCACGCCTCTCTTCCTCCCTCTTTCTCTTCTTCTTAGGTGTTCCCATGCTATATCCCTTGGGATGTGAGTCCAAGGATTTCTATGCCCAAGGTGTTGGGCATCCCACCAATTGCTGGTTGCTGATGTTTTGTGGCAACATAAAGCAAGGAGAAAAATCTAGAGAAAAAGAGAAGAAGAAGATCAAGGAGAAAGATCAAGTGTTAATCACGATCCAGATTTCGTTCAGATTCAGCAGGCTGAATTTTGGAGAATCAAAATTTAGATCTTAGAGGACTATTTCAGGCTGATCCCGAGTGGATACTCGTAGAGGTTAGATACTTGTGTGGCCAACAAAAAGCCTCATCTCTTCCAAATCCAAATTTGAAGAAAGGGATTGCAAAAAATATATGTGATTTAATCAAATTTAAATTTCAATATATATCAATTTCAGCATATGAAATAGATCTATATGGTTTTATATTTTTAAGCATGTAAAATTTAGATTAAAATTATTTTAATCTTATTCTCCACTACGGTGTTTAGAAAATTAAGTTTTGAAACATATATGCATGCTTCAAACCTCAAATTCTAACATGTCAGGTTATATTTTTACCCTAAATAGTGGAGTAATTTGCTGAAAAAGTTTCAAGCAGAATACTGTGGCAGACTCTGTTTGCAAAGCAGAGTATATCGCGGCATCCGATGTTGTGAAGGAAACTGTATGGTTGTGAAAGTTCATCGACGAGCTCGAAGTGGCATCCTCTGTTGATGGCCCTGTCTTGTTATACTACGACAATACTGGAGCCATTGCTCAAGTCAGAGAGCCGAGATCCCATCAGTGCACCAAATATATTCTGCGTCATTATCACCTTATTTACTAGATCATGGATCGAGGTGACGTCGACCTTCAGAAGATCGATTGAAGAAAAAATCTGGCCGACCCATTTACTAAAGCTCTCAGAATTAAGAAGTTTGATGACTATAAATCGAAGATGGTATACGATACTGTATCGATTGGCTTTAGTCCAAGTGAGAGTTGTTGGAAAATGTGTCCCAAAATCAATCATTAGACGATTGTTGTCATCTTGTAAACTATATATAAATTTTTATTAATAAAAGTTATTTGACATTTTCATTACAAATTGATCATCTTTGAACTCCTGTGTTATAATGAAGTCCTTAGGACTATATATATTAATCGATTAAGGAAGATTTGTCGGTAAGTCCTTAAAATTATTCGCGACCAAATGATACGCTATTACTAGGACGATAGTGATATCAAGTATAGGTCGTTGTATGTCATATGAGTTGGTTGTCCTCTTAACCAAGGAGTGTGGAGACACTGTTATGGCATGCAGATGGAATATAAGAGTATATTTGCATCGAATATGACCATATACCGAGTACTCTGCTGTCAAGAGTAGCTTGTAAAGGGTATGGCTATAAGCGTTCCTCCGATCTGAGACCACCACGGTGACTTATAAGCAACTCACTATACTTTAGTATCAGACTATCTAAATTTTTAACTTAGTGACGAAAGGATACTAGGTGCAGTCAAGTACTTATCAAGTCAGTATGTGAGTCAAACTGGAATTGATCCCTCTAAATTGGTAGGAGATATGCATCAGTGTATTTCAATTTAGCAAAATCTTGATCAGGATAATCTATGAGATAGATTTGAAAGATTGAAATACAATGTAGTCGACTTAATTAGAGTTGACAATTAAATCCTAAGTCACCTTGAGTATTTGAGTTAAAGGAATGAATTATACAGTAATCATACGCCTCTAGGTTCTAGAAGGTTGCTTTGCAACACTTCGATCCATCCAGTCGTCAGGTCATCATTGCTAGATGGTTATAATGATTGGTATAGGAAGTTATTCCTATGCTACCGACTTAGGTTCGAACCTATGAGGTCACACGTATTAGAAGATTTATCAGATTGATGGCTGAAGAATCCAATTAGATTGTAACTCCGGTGAAGAGTCCTACTTGGACTAGGACTCTGTGAAAGAGTCCCACTGAGACTGAGATTCTATCATTTATGAAGAATTAATTAATAATTAGATTACTAATTAACTCAATTTGATTGAATATAGGGTTTTGAAACAAGTCTAATTGAATTAGATTCAGTTTGACTCAGATTGGGATTGATATGATCCAACCCGATTACAAGAGAATTTGATCCTGATTCGATCAGGATTTGGATCAACTAATTCTTAATTGGATTAAAAATTTGATGAGATATTTAAATTTTTAATTGGATTAGGTTTATTTCTATTAGTAATTTTAATCCAAATTTGATTTGGATTAGAATTGAATTAGAAATGAAGAGTCCAAGTCAGACTAGGATTCTATCCTTATCTTTTGCGCCATATCTGGATCCATGCCAATTTCTCCACACCTAATTGAATTTGGGTTGTGATTTTTGGTATTATGAGATGGGATCCAATAAGGGTGGTCGGCTATAGTTGATGAGTCATAATATTATCTCTTGTCTAATTCGAATGCGATCCGAATTAGAGATAAGATGCAAACTAGAAAAAAAAATTTTGTATATAGTATATTGTTGGAGCCTTTTTTTTTTTCTGAAGAATCTTTTGGCATGTGAGACTCCAAATTTTTTCTCCACGTTCTAATAATTTTTCTGGAATTTTTGAGAATGCCAAAAAGGGGTTTTGGCATTGATTTATGGCATCCTTTCTTGAAAAGTCCTAATTCCTAGTCTATAAAAAGGGGACCCCTCTCTTGGACGTCCCATGATCAATTTTCTTGTAGATTTTTTATTTTCAGAGCTTCTTCTCCTCCTCCTCTTTTCTTCCTCTAGATCTCCTATCACTTGGAGTGTCCAAGGTGTGTAGAAGAAAGAAGAGGTCAGCTGTCGAAGTTGTTCGCAGACTAGTATCTCCGAGCTCCTGATCTGTATCAGTCTTCGCGTGAATTTTCTATAGAGGTCAGATGACTTCATGTGGCTATGAGCGACCTGAGGAACATCCTCTCCAATCGTTGGATCAGAGGAGATCAAGATCAAAATTTATTTGGTAACGATCTCTAACTTATTTTGATTCTCTAGTAGATCTAATAGTAGTTAGATCTAGAATTTCAGCATCGATGAGATCGATGTAATTTTATTTTCAGATCTAAAGCATATATTTTTCATATTAAAGATCTGATGTGGTAGTCTAGATTAGATCTATACATGTGATTAGGATTAAGTTTGTTAATCTATTGTTTCACTGCACAAAATTTTTTAATTGCATGTACTGCCTTACCGAAAATTTTTCTTCACTAAATGCCACCTGTAGGTGCTTGCTAGCCCAAAAGACATATTCAAAGTTTCTAGGGTTTGCTCCAAATCACATAACCACTAGGTTTGATATGTATGTTACAATAATTAGCAAAGTAAAAAAAAAATTATTTGAAATATTTAAATTTGTAAATGATTAAATACTCTTTTTTTTTTTTTTATCAGATATCCTTTATGTTGGTGCAAAAATCTGCTTGCGCCGGAGAAGCTGGAGTCGAGGGAGTCGCGGTCGCCACCGGGACCTGCAAAAGAAGTCTAAACCGGAGGTGGGGTTACTCCGATAAGACCCTCCGATGCTCAAGTCAGTTCTCTGCCTCAACAAGAATGGAGTGCTCGAACAAAATTTTAGTAGAGTTTTTAGGTAAAAATGAGAGCTTATCGAATAACGTATCTGGGGTTCCCTTTTATAGGGGAGGGGGTAACAAATTGATAGCGACGCCTGTAACCGTCAGATAGTGGGCCGCCCACAGTCAGAAGGAATTTGTTGCGAGGAGTAGTGGAGTGGATCCGTGCCCTCACTGTAGCGTGCCATGTGGAGTCTGCCGCAGGGAGTGGAGCGACGTCCGTTGTCGTGACTTGTCAGAGGGTGGAAGAATCGTGCAGTATCCGTTACAGAAGGTGGAGCAGGATCGTGGGTATCATAGCGGTCTGCCAGGGAATAGTGGGGCCGGCGAAATCCATCGCAGGGAGTGGAGCAGGATCGTGGTGGTTGCTGTGTCGCATCAGGGAGTGCAGATCCGTCGGCTGAAGTTCGGCAGCGGTCGGAGTTGGTGGCGGAGCCTGGCTCCCGTAGGAGTCCGGACGGAGCTTATCGGGTCAGAGTTGGTGGCGGAGCCTGGCTCCCATAGGAGTCCGGACGGAGTTCTCCTGCAGTTGAAGTCAGGTGCGAAGTCTGGCTCCCGTAGGAGTCCGGACGGAGCTTACCGACAGTTGAAGTTGGCGACGGAGCCCGGCTCCCGTAGGAGTCCGGGCGGAGTCTCTCTTGGAGTCGTGGATGGAGTCCGGCTCCCGTAGGAGTCTGGGCGGAGTCTTCCTTGGCATCGTGGACGGAGCCCGGCTCCCGTAGGAGTCCGGGCGGAGTCTTCCTTGGCGTCATGGACGGAGCCCGGCTCCCGTAGGAGTCCGGGCGGAGTCTTCCTTGGCGTCGTGGATGGAGCCCGGCTCCCATAGGAGTCCGGGCGGAATCCTCCTGCAATTAAAGTCAGGTACGAAGTCCGGCTCCCGTAGGAGTCCGGACGGAGCTTACCGGCAGTTGAAGTTGGCGACGGAGCCCGGCTCTCGTAGGAGTCCGGGTGGAGTCTCTCTTGGAGTCGTGGACAGAGTCCGGCTCCCGTAGGAGTCCGGCGGAGTCTTCCTTGGCGTCGTGGACGGAGCCCGGCTCCCGTAGGAGTCCGGGCGGAGTCTTCCTGCAATTAAAGTCAGGTACGAAGTCCGGCTCCCGTAGGAGTCCGGACGGAGCTTACCGGCAGTTGAAGTTGGCGACGGAGCCCGGCTCCCGTAGGAGTCCGGGCGGAGTCTTCCTTGGCGTCGTGGACGGAGCCCGACTCCCGTAGGAGTCCGGCGGAGTCTTCCTGCAATTAAAGTCAGGTACGAAGTCCGACTCCCGTAGGAGTCCAGACGGAGCTTACCGGCAGTTGAAGTTGGCGACAGAGCCCGGCTCCCGTAGGAGTCCGGGCGAAGTCTCTCTTGGAGTCGTGGGCAGAGCCTGGCTCCCGTAGGAGTCCAGGCGGAGTCTTCCTTGGTGTCGTGGACAAAGCCCGCAAGGGTCAATCCCGCCGAGAACTTCGATTGTGGGTATTTTATACCCAACACCAGTCTCCCTACTTTCGAGTTTGAATTTCGAATGAAGGAAGTACAGAGAGATTGGCATAGCCGAAGTTGTCTCCTCGAATCCTGTTCACGACGCCCCCAGATATTTTGGCATTAAATGTGCGCATGCTGGAGTCTTTTGAATCGGGGCGATACGAAGGGACCCTTCAAAATTTTGCCGGTACACTGGCCCAGGTACGGCGCCATAATGGCTCTGCCAATTCGTCGCCGAACTTCCATTGTCGACAAGAACGCGACGGACATCGTAATTTGCTATATTCAAGGAAACTACGACCGCATCGTTATGAGAGAATTGGACTCCCTGAGTGTCTTCTTCGGTAAAGGTTATGGGCTCTTCAGTCTTTTGCCGCTTGGGGATACAGCCGGTATGTGGTCATTTTCTGTCGGGATCCTCCGAGATGGTGTTGGCGAAATCCGTCGGAGGTCGATCGCCCGGCCACTCCACGCCGGCGACCAGAGCCGGAGGGCGCGAGGCCTGGGAAACCAGAGGCGAGACCGGGGTCCAAGATATGGCTGCGGAGGCCGTGGGTAGCTGCGTGGATGTTTCGCGAAAAGGCATCGGACGAGGATCCAGTGGGGGAAAGGAGGAGTGGGTGCCGGAGAAGATGACCGGAGGTGGTCCCGTTGAGTGCTCCTTTAAGAACAAGGATGCTGCGAAGACACAGACCTTCCTCTAGCACAATCCTGTTGGTGCAAAAATCGCTTGCACCGGAGAAGCTGGAGTCGAGGGAGTCGCGGTCGCCACCGGGACCTGCAAAAGAAGTCTAAACCGGAGGTGGGGTTGCTCCGGCAAGACCCTCCGACGCTCAAGTCAGTTCTCTGCCTCAACAAGAATAGAGTGCTCGAACGAAAATTTTAGCAGAATTTTTAGGTAAAAATGAGAGCTTATCGAATAACGTATCTGGGGTTCCCCTTTTATAGGCGGAGGGGGTAACAAATTGATAGCGACGCCTGTAACCGTTAGGTAGTGGGCCGCCCACAGTCAGAAGGAATTTGTTGCGAGGAGTAGTGGAGTGGACCCGTGGCCCTCACTGTAGCGTGCCACGTGGAGTCTGCCGCAGGGAGTGGAGCGGCGTCCGTTGTCGCGACTTGCCAAAGGGTGGAAGAATCGCGCAGTATCCGTTACAGAAGGTGGAGTAGGATCGTGGGTATCATAGCGGTCTGCCAGGGAATAGTGGGGCCGCGCAGAATCCATCGCAGGGAGTGGAGCAGGATCATGGTGGTTGCTGTGTCGCCTCAGGGAGTGTAGATCCGTTGGCTGAAGTTCGGCAGCGGTCGGAGTTAGTGGCGGAGCCTGGCTCCCGTAGGTGTCCGGACGGAGTCCTCCTGCAATTGAAGTCAGGTGCGAAGTCCGGCTCACGTAGGAGTCCGGATGGAGCTTATCGGGTCGGAGTTGGTGGCGGAGCCGGCTCCCATAGGAGTCCGGATGGAGTCCTCCTGCAGTTGAAGTCAGGTGCGAAGTCCTGCTCCCGTAGGAGTCCGGACGGAGCTTACCGGCAGTTGAAGTTGGTGACGGAGTCCGGCTCCTGTAGGAGTCCGGACGGAGTCTCTCTTGGAGTCGTGGACGGAGTCCGGCCCCCGTAGGAGTCCAGGCGGAGTCTTCCTTGGCGTCGTGGACGGAGCCCGGCTCCCGTAGGAGTTCGGGCGGAGACTTCCTTGACGTCGTGGATGGAGCCCAGCTCCCATAGGAGTCCGGGCGGAATCCTCCTGCAATTAAAGTCAGGTACGAAGTCCGACTCCCGTAGGAGTCCGGACGGAGCTTACCGGCAGTTAAAGTTGGCGACGGAGCCCGGCTCCCGTAGGAGTCTGGGCGGAGTCTCTCTTGGAGTCGTGGACGGAGTCCGGCTCCCGTAGGAGTCCGGGCGGAGTCTTCCTTGGCGTCGTGGACGGAGCCCGGCTCCCGTAGGAGTCCGGGCGGAGTCTTCCTGCAATTAAAGTCAGGTACGAAGTCCGGCTCCCGTAGGAGTCCGGATGGAGCTTACCAGCAGTTGAAGTTGGCGACGGAGCCCGGCTCCCGTAGGAGTCCGGGCGGAGTCTCTCTTGGAGTCGTGGACGGAGTCCGGCTCCCGTAGGAGTCCGGACGGAGTCTTCCTTGGCGTCGTGGATGGAGCCCGGCTCCCGTAGGAGTCCGGGCGGAGTCTTCCTGCAATTAAAGTCAGGTACGAAGTCCGGCTCCCGTAGGAGTCCGGACGGAGCTTACCGGCAGTTGAAGTTGGTGACGGAGCTCGGCTCCCGTAGGAGTCCGGGCGAAGTCTCTCTTGGAGTCGTGGGCGGAGCCCGGCTCCCGTAGGAGTCTGGGCGGAGTCTTCCTTGGTGTCGTGGACAGAGCCCGCAAGGGTCAATCCCGCGAGAACTTCGGCCGTGGGTATTTTATACCCAACACTTTACATGCACCATTCCTAAAGAAAAGAAGCCACCTTGGCCTCTACCGTCTTAACTAGTTATACCGTTGCTTTGAGTCTTCATGCATGGAGTGGTGAAGCAAGCTTGAGTCTGGCCACTTGAGACATTCGTATCGTGAGAAATTCTTTGTGCACCACCCCTGATGGAGAAAAAATATACTACTTCATCCTATTGGGCCATATAGCACAATTAACAGAGAGCAGAGTTTTTTTCCTCAAACTTTTCTGATCAAAATATCCTTTTTCTCCTATTACATCATAATAATTAATAGGATGTCATAGAAAATAATAAGATGTTATAATAATAGTTTGACGTCCTGTTACATCTTATAAATAGTTATCAGAATGTCATAAAAAATAATAAGATGTTATAATAATAGTATGACATCCTATGAATAATTATCAAAATATTATAAAAAATAATAGGACATCATAATAAAGGTATGATGTTATGTTGCATCCTATGACATTTTGTTACATTTTATAAATAATTATCAAAATATCATAAAAAATAATAGGATATCATAATAATATTATGATATCTTGTGGTATCTTATGATGTCTTATTGCATCCTATAAATAATTATTGAGATGTCATAAAAACTAATAAGATGTCATAATAATGGTATGACATCCTATTACATCCTATGATATCTTGTTGTATCCTATAAATAATTATCGGGATGTCATAAAAATTAATGAGGTGCCATAATAATATTATGATATCCAGTTGCATCCTATGATATCTTGTTAATTATCGAGATGTCATAAAAACTAATAAAATATCAAAATATTCTGCTACATCTTGTGATATCTTGTTGTATCCTATAAACAATCATCGAGATGTCATAAAAATTAACAGAACATCAAAATAATATTATGACATCTTGTTGCATCCCATGACATCCTATTACATCCTATAAATAATTATCAGAATATTATAAAAACTAACAGAATATTACATCTTATAATATCCTGCTGTATTCTATAAATAATTATCGAAATATCATAAAAAATAACAGATATCATAATAATGGTATGACATCCTGTTGCATCCTATAAACAACTTTCAAGATATTATAAAAAATAACAGGATGTTATAATAATGATATAATATCCTATTGCATTCTGTAATATCCTTTGCATCACATGGAAAAATAGCAGAACGTCATAATATTTTTTAGGATATCATAGCATTCAATAAGAAAAGATATTTTTATCAAAAAAAATTAAAAAAAAATTGAGCCATATTAAATATCTATCTCCTTATTAATTATATTACATGGCTCAATATGATGAAGTGGTATATTTTTTCTCTATTGTGTATGGTGGACAAAGAATTACTCTTTATATTGTATGGTGGAATATGTGGAATATGTGGCCCTTGGCATCAACACAGATCCAAGCAGCTGTCATCCTAATCAGCGTAGACTAGGTTCGATCACAAGATTTTATTTTTTTAATTAAAATTAAAATTATATATAATTTTATTCCTGCCGACCTAGAAAAAGTAAAATAAAATTAGTTTGGGATGTATGGTCTACTTTTGGGCCGGTTGAAACTGGAGTAACTGGCGAGATAACATTTGAGACCCAATAGAATCAATCTAGAGACCACCGATGTCCAAACCCTGCTGCTTTCTCAACCGTCCGATGCATGCACCAGATAACGCACATAGTTGTGATTCCCATTCTCTCAGCTGTCAGTAACAGCCAACAACAAGATGTTGCAGACTCTGCTCCGGCATCAACGGTCTGTACCTCCAATCTCCATCCAAAACCCTTTTGACGGTGCTGATCCAATGGATTCTGGTGATTCCAAATTCTTCAAAATAGTGTAGAAAGAAGCCCATTAAAAATTCAAAAAAAGAGGGGTTCCTTCTAGAACAAGTAAACAATTTTTTACGTATACATATTCGTGCCTATGTTCGTTTGTGTGTATATATCTATAAGATTATGGGCAATAAATAAATGTAAATAAAATAAATAAATAAAATCTCAGACAAGAATGATTGGTAGAATATAAATATCAAAATAAAATACTTGTGGGAAGAAAAAACAAAAGCGAAAGATTTTTCATTATCGGGACACATAATATTCCATTTCCGACTCACTTGTCATGACCTCTCATGTAAAGATCTGGAACTTTCTTCTCCATTTTTTTTTTTTTCCTTTTCTTTTGGAAAAAGAAACAAGAAAAACAACAAAAGAAACCCTAAACCCTAAAACTTATCGTTTCTCTCCGTAAAGACAAAGCTCGGACCCATCCATCTCTCCTCCTCCCATTTGGATTTTTGAAACAAAGAAAGCTAAAGATGGAGGGAGAGATCGAGATCGAGGTCGAGGTCAGCGGGGGCAGAGGCGAAGGAGGAGACCTCGGTGGCGGAGGCCAGTGGGGCGGACATCGGAGGAGGAGAAGGCGGAGGCGGGCCGTAGACGTAGAAGTAGGGCTGGGGCGGCGGCGGCGGCTCGAACCACGGGAACGAAGGAGAAGGGCGGGGCGGCAGGCCGGGGTGGTGGAGGATGGCGGTGTCGGTGGTGACGACGGTAGAGGACGAGGAGGGGGAGGAGGCGGGGGCCTTGCGGGAGCCGGCAGCGCGCTCCTTCTTGTGGGCATTCTGGTGACCGCCGAGGGCCTGGGAGGTGAAGAACCGGCGGGAGCAGTAGGTGCAGGGGAACGTCCGCAACGCCTCCGGCGGCCTCCCGACGGCCGCGGCTGTCGGCTCCTCCGCTGCCGGGGGCTTCAGGAAGTCGTAGTACCTGTTGCTCGGCTCCGCCATTGAGGAAGAAAGCAAGCCAGCACGAAAAAGAGAGAGAGGGAGAGAGAAGTGGGGGGGGGGGGGGTTTGGGTGGGGGGGGCGCGAGAGAGAGAGACTGGAGTGGGTTTTATAGTGGAGAAGAGAGTGGGAAGGGCCTTTCCCCTCCTCTGAGAGCTTACGTGCGTTTTTTTTGTTTTTTTGATAAATAGCTTACGTGCTTTTATGATTGGTTAGTTTTACAAGGACGAAAATGACCTCGTCTCTAATATATCACTATATCTTTTGTCTGTTTTAATATATCACTATTTGAACTTTCAACCTTCTCTGTCTAAAACCCATGATTACAGATAGAATCCTAATGATTTGAAAAATCTCATGCACCAACAATTTATTGTTGTGGAAAAAAAGGAAGATGGCATGTGAAGATTGGTCCAGCTTATGGCTCAGGTGAAGACTCCAGAGCATCTTGACACTATCCAAGATAATCTAGCACCTGATGTAGCAATCAAGTTGAGCAGATCAGAAATGATTGACCTCCGAGGTCAAAACCTCCTAGCTCGACTCAGCAACCTCAATTGTTAATCCATGCTAAGTGAACTCTTTTCTCAAGAGATGCTACTTAGTCCCTCCATTTGGAAGGTATGCATGACTCAGGCACACCCTAAGTTGTTGCACTACATTCTTAAAATTATTATGCCACATCAGTAGTTTGTTGCAGCATGACTTTAAGTTTATTAGAGAATGATTCCAAAAGATTTAGGTCTTTATGTATAATAGGTTCAAATGCCTTCATCAAAAGAAGATAACAATTTTAATCTAGGAGAAATATTGTTATTCTATTCTTCTTTTCTTTTCTTTCTTTGACCTTTTTTTTATCGAGAAAATCTTTACTGATTTAAGTATTGAACAGTCTAGCTGGAGTCAATTCGGAAAGCCTTCATCCTTTATTGTTATCTCTCTAGTTCATAGTGAATGTTTTGAGGTCTACAGCAACAATAATATTTGAAAAGTCTATAAAATTAGTACGTATATCATTGGAAGGCAAATATATCACTTTTCCATTCAAAGGCTCTAGAAATTAGCTTGAATCTTTGACTATTGTGTTTATTAGAAGCTAGGTTAGCTGAAATGAAGTTAATCTTGCATGATGTGGATATTTATTTTCCAAATCCAGAAACTAGTTTAGCTGAAATATATGATAACAAAATAAATAAATAAATAAATAAATAAATATATATATATATGATAATAATAATAACAATAATAATAATAATAATATCAGATATATGACTATTTTTGATAATTTTTTGTATGATAAAGAATTTTACTTTGAGTTTTTTTAATAGAGCAATGAGATTATCAAAATCAAAGAATTTGCAATTTATCCTGCACTCTAACAGCATGGCAACAAAAAGAAGAGGGGGAAGCCATGGAAGGGTAGCTTAGTCAAGTTGCAAAAGTGTACGGCGGGGGAGGGGACGGGGCCATGACGCGCCGCGGACATGTCGTGCCCGAAGCCGTCAGTCCCGAACGACCATTCTACCCTCCAAGGTCCCTCTCCACGATTTGTCCGCTAGCGATCAAACGTCTCGCGTCTCGACACGCGTCGTACCACCGTTGGTGCAGAGTACCACTAGCTCTGCGGGCCAATCATCGGCGGAACCCCCCTGGGGCGGCGAGAGATCCGCCCGTCGTGAGTCCGTCCATCACCCGATCGAACGGCCGAAGTGACGCCATCCGAATTATTTCCTCGGAGTGCGAGCAGGTGCAGAAGCTTGATTCGGCTATTTCAGGGAATATCTTCGGGTACGGATGTCCCTTCCGCCATTTTCTCTGCTTTGCCCATTTTGGGCCTTTGCGTGCCAGAGGGGAACCAAGTTAATCCCTTCTCACTTGAAAACCTCTCATTTTAAGTTTACTGATTTTGATCATTTTAGAGTTAGATTCTCTATATATCATGCCCTTCGATCCAAAATTGTGAATCGAAAATCATCACAACCATCGCATACTCATAAAAAACTCTTCCTATAAGCATGCAAGGCATCTTATCATACTATCTTAAAACAACAGCGGAATAATTAGACAATAATTTAAATCCAAAATATAACGATCTAAATTTCTTCTTTAATGTCTCAATAAATTCAACAATGATTCATAGTCCTTACATCAAATTCAATAAAATTTTCAACCGAAAATAAAAGTATAGAGATTCTGCTTTTGATCACTTTTCCATTCATATCTTGTATCATCTTAAATTTCTCAACATCTGTAAAAACAGTAAAATAGGAGGTAATGAGCTAGACAGCCCAATAAGCAATGATCACTTCTCAACAGATTTCATCAGGCATTTAAGTAAATAATCATTTATAGAAAATAAGTATATAGAGTTCATCAATTCGAAATCAATTTCAATTATGCAATATAATTCATGCCAAATTCATTTTTTTTTTTCGAAAATTCAAGTTTCTTTCCAGATTTTAATTTCTTTTGTTATAAAATTTCTTTCGTCAACCATGAGCTATGACCATATTTTTCCTGTGGCAAGATCATAATACCGCGTATCTGCTTGCTAGCGAATCATCTGGCAGCCATGTCCTTTGGAACCGTTGGTCTCGCTGGCGGTTTGTCGCTGGTCTCTCTGGCGATATGTCGCTGGTCTCGCTGGCGACATAAACTCTCAAGACAATCAAGTGCCAACGTATATGCCCCATTGGCGGGGTCCTTTACATAGTTAGATTGTCAATTCATAATGTTTCTTATATCATAATTCTTCATAAATCATATTTCATATTCTAATTTCGATAATAAAATATATAATCATGTAATATCGAAATCAATCAATATAATGCATCATGAAATCAATATGTTCAATCATGCTTCATCATAACATTTCAAATAAGATATTTTCATAGCAAAATACCATTCATCCAATTCATGCATCGTTTCACAAATCATGTCAGAAAAATATATTATAATTTATCGATAAATCTAAAAAAAGTGAAACATTACTTACCTAGAACGCATTTCAATAAATCTACATAATTCTATAATTTTTCTTTCAAAAATTCTGTTCGTAGATCATATCGTAATATCCCATGATCAAACATCCATAATCCTATATAGAATCAATTTTAATAATTAGAAAGAATACGAATACTGTATTTCAACAGTTTAGACTAGGTCCGATCATCTAATTTCATCTAATCAAAATCTAATTAAGACCTAAACGATCCAAAGTTTGACTATCAGATCAAATTGGATTCGAAGTGATAGGACCGAGGTTTCTTCATCGATTTCATAAAATCAAGTAGAGAGAGACAATTAGAGGAGAGAAAAATCAATGAGGTACAATTTGAATTGGTCAGATGACACAATCCAACATTATGATTGGTCCAATATCTCGATTGATGAAATCAACATGATCAAATCAAGTCATGGCTAGATCGAAATCATGGATGATCAAATTTAAAGATTTATGGTCTGATCAAGGTGGGTGCCAGTACGCTGTCTGACAATCATGGGTCAGGGTTCTTCATTAGAATTGTTGCTCCTAGATTGATTTTGATGATTACAAAGCAGATTGAAGGGATACAAATAATTTTAAAATGAAAAAGTCCTTATGCTCTTCAAGGGCAAAATCATAATTTTACTAAAATTCTGATTTGATAGTACCATTTGGTAGAACAAATGATTTGAAATCTATTGGTGAAAATTTCATTGTGTTTGGACTTATATTTTTGAAGTTATGAAGGTTTGAAGTGCATGAGTCGACTCATGAGTCAACTCATGGCACTGTGAGCTGATTGGCACGCAAAAATTCTCCTTGGCACGCTAGTTTTCTGGCTTGGCACGACCTGTGAGTCGACTCATGAGTCGACCCACAAGGCATGAGTCGACTCATGAGTCGACCCCTGCTAATTTGAGCCAAGAATTTCCAGAAACGCATTCTCTGATTTTTGCAACAGAGGTCGACTCATGAGTCGACCCCTGAAGCATGAGTCGACTCATGAGTCGACCCCTGCGACGGGAAATGTCAGCAACGGCTATTTTTTTGCCCGTTTTAATTGCCATTTATGCTTCCTAAAAATCTTCTAACGGCTCTTTATCTACCTAAATTGTTTTCTCTTGCTTCTAATGCTACAAAAAGCTTTAAATGGTGAAAGAATTTGCAGATTAAATAGCGGATCAAACGTGAAATCAAAAGTAGAGAAGAATAGAAGAAAGGATCCGAAATTTACAAGAAAAAGCCTGAGATCAACGAAAAATCCAAAAAGAAAAAGAGAGAGGATCCACAATATACCAGAGAGATTGTGAAAGAGAAAAGCAAGATCTTTCAAGGAGAGAATTCTTCACGCCTATTGTTTCAACCTTGATCTAGAGATCGTTCAAAGCTTTCAAGAGATCTTCAATCAACAATCAACCTCTTCTCAAGCATTCAAGCGTTCATCCACTTTGAGAAATTCCGAAAAAGGGGTTCTTTATTTGAGTAAAGCTTTTATTGTTATATTCGCTCATTTAAGGAGCTGTTATTGTATTAATCTGTGCTCAAAATTTTCTAACTCTTTGTGAGTTTTTGTTCTTGTTTTTGGAGGATTTCCAAAACAAGGAAAGGTTGATCCGAACCTGAAATCGGAGTGTTTTGGGTTTACTTGTACCCGAAAAATAAGTGATCTAGCTTGGGATAGCTAGTGTCAGAGTTTCCGACGTTTTGTATTCGGGTTGAATACAAAGGATAGTGGATTGAAATTTCCAAGTAGGATCTTGGGGAGTGGATGTAGGTGCAAGGTTAGCACCGAACCACTATAAATCCTTGTGTTTGTGGTGTGCTTTATCGCTTTATCTTATTTCTTTATTATATCCTTGCAATACTGCTTTAGGTAATTAATATTGAATTAAAGTCTTTGTTTTGATCTTCATAAGTAATCTGTTGGGCTTAAAATTTTTTAGAAACCTAATTCACCCCCCCTCTTGGGTTGCATAGCTGGGCAACAAGTGGTATCAGAGCCGGTGCTCTAGCCCTTCTTTGATCTAATAATCAAAGAGCCAAAGATCTATGGCAACCCATGCTGGTACTTCTCTAGCCGAGGGGCAATCAACAAACCGACCTCCACTTTTCAATGGGTCTAATTACACCTATTGGAAAGCTCGGATGAAGATTTTCATACAAGCACTCGACTATGATATGTGGAGTATCATAGTGAATGGTCCTCACACACCCACCAAGATTATAGATGGTGAGGAGTCAACCAAACCCGAGAAAGAATGGGATGAGGTTGACAAGAAATTGGCACAATTAAATGCCAAAGCCATGAATATTCTTTATTGTGCACTAGATGCAAGTGATCTTAATCGCATTTCTACTTGTGCATCTGCTAAAGAAATATGGAATAGGTTAGAAGTCACCCATGAGGGAACAAATCAAGTAAAAGAGTCTAAAATAAACATACTTGTACATAAATATGAATTGTTCAAAATAGAGCATGATGAGTCCATAACTGCTATGTTTACTCGTTTTACTGATATAATCAATGGTTTAAAGAGTCTTGGCAAATCTTATACTAACAGTGAACTTGAAAGGAAGATTCTCAGGTCACTGCCAAGAACTTGGGAAGCCAAGGTGACTGCCATCCAAGAAGCAAAGGACTTGAATACTCTACCTCTAGAAGAGCTTCTTGGATCCTTGATGACTCATGAACTTAGCATGAAGCAACATCAAGAGGATGAAATCAAAAAGAAAAGAACCATTGCCCTCAAATCCACAACTTCGCCTGATTATGAAACGGATGAATCTGAAGATGAAGAACAGGATGAAGAGATGGCTCTCATCACCCGAAAATTTAAGAAGTTTCTAAAAAAAAGGAAACAGGGGATGAGAAAGAAATTCACAAAAGGGGATCAAAGCAAAGAAAAGGAGAAAGATCAACCCCCTATATGCTACGAGTGCAAGAAGCCAGGACATTTCAGATCCGAATGTCCACAATTGAAGAAAGGTCCAAAGAAGTTCAAAAAGAAGGCAATGATGGCGACCTGGAGTGCGAGTGATGACTCAAGCTCCGACGAGGAAACCTCAACAGAACAAGCCAATCTGTGCCTGATGGCACATGAAAATGAGGTAACTTCTGAATCCACTAGTGAATTTACTTTTGAAGAATTGCATGAAGCATTCTATGATTCAATTGATGAATTAAAGAAACTAGGGAAGAAAAACAAAGAGCTGAAATTGAAAAATCAGTCCTTAGTGAAACAAGCTGAAAATCTTTCAATTGAAAAATTCACCTTGATTCAAGAAAATCAAAACTTAAAGGATGAAATGAACAAGCTGAAATCTATAGTAGATAAGTTCACCTTAAGTTCAAACAAACTAAATATGATCCTTGAAAATCAGAAAGCTATATATGATAAGGCTGGACTTGGTTATAAACCCCTGAAGAAACAAAAATTTTTGAAGGATATTTATGTAAATTATTCAAGTAACAAGTCTACAAATATTACTTGTTTTAAATGTGGAAGAATAGGACATAAATCATACACATGTCTTATTAACAAATATGCAAACACAAAGAAAATATGGGTTCCAAAAGGAACCATTCTGACTAACCTGAAAGGACCCAAGAAAGCTTGGGTACCTAAGACAGAAACATGACCTTTGCTTGCAGGTGTGTCTAGCATCCCAAGAAGGAAACAAGAAATGGTATCTTGACAGCGGATGCTCGAGACACATGACTGGTGATGAATCACAATTCATCACGCTTGATGCTAAGGATGGAGGGATGGTCACCTTTGGAGATAATGGCAAAGGAAAGATCATCGGGATAGGTAACATTGGTATCACTCCCTCCAAATACATTGAGAATGTTTTATTAGTTAAAGGTTTAAAGCATAACTTACTTAGCATTAGTCAATTCTGTGATAAAGGTTATAAAGTAAGTTTTGAATCATCTGTTTGCATTGTGACGAGTCCTATTAACGATGGCATTAAATTTATAGGACATAGGCATGGCAATGTTTATATGGTAGACTTGAATGATTTAACTAAATTAGACATGCAATGCCTAGTTTCCCTAAATGCTAAAATAAATGAGACTAGTTGGCTGTGGCATCGTAGACTTGCACACATTAGCATGCATTCTCTCTCAAAATTAATTAAAAAGGATTTAGTTCTCGGTTTGCCAAAAATGAATTTTGAAAAGGATAGAATTTGTGATGCATGCCAATTTGGTAAACAAACTAGAGTATCATTTAAATCCAAAAATACTGTTTCAACTTCTAGACCTTTAGAGCTCTTACATATGGATTTATTTGGACCAACTAGAACCACTAGTCTAGGAGAAAAATGATATGAATTTGTAATAATAGATGATTACTCTCGTTTTACTTGGGTTTTCTTTTTAGCTCACAAAAATGAAACTTTTCAAATTTTTACTAAATTTCATCGAAAAGTCACTAATGAAAAAGGGTTTTCAATTCAAAATATTAGAAGTGATCATGGAACAGAATTTGAAAATCATGACTTTGAAAATTTTTGTGATGAAAATGGAATTGGCCATAACTTCTCTGCTCCTAGGACACCCCAACAGAATGGGGTAGTAGAAAGGAAAAATAGAACCTTAGAAGAAATGGCCCGTACCATGCTTTGTGAAAGCAACCTTCCAAGATATTTTTGGGCAGAAGCTATTAACACAGCATGTTACATTTTAAATCGTGCTTTAATTAGATAATTTTTAAAGAAAACCCCCTATGAACTTTGGAAAGGAAGAAAACCAAATATTGCATATTTTCATGTTTTTGGTTGCCGATGTTTTGTATTAAATAATGGCAAAGAAAAACTTGGTAAATTTGATGCAAAATCAGATGAAGCAATCTTTTTAGGTTACTCCTCCACTAGTAAAGCATTTAGAGTTTTCAACAAAAGAACTTTAGTAGTTGAGGAGTCCATACATGTTGTTTTTGATGAATCTAACGATCTTCCTTCAAGGAAGAATGAGGGTGTTGATGATGCAGATCCACTAATAGAAGGTATAAAGGAGATCACTCTGAAAGATTCAGCAACTCCAGAAGACAAGGATCAAGAAGTCAAAACAAAATGAGAAAGGTGAAGAAATTCAAGAACAACCTCAAGGTACAAATGACTTACCCAAGGAATGGAGGTATGTTCACAACCACCCTAAGGAGTTAATAATTGGTGATCCTATGCATGGGATAAAAACCCGTTCTTCACTTAGAGATGTACTTAATCATTGTGCATTTGTATCTCAACTTGAACCTAAAACTTTTGAAGAAGCTGAAAATGATCACAACTGGATTAATGCTATGCAAGAAGAACTTAATCAATTTGAAAGAAATAATGTTTGGACCTTAGTAACAAGACCTAAAGATTATTCAATAATTGGCACAAAATGGGTCTTTAGAAATAAATTAGATGAGCATGGAAATGTAATTAGAAATAAAGCAAGACTGGTTGCTAAGGGATATAATCAAGAAGAAGGAATTGATTTTGATGAAACCTTTGCACCTGTTGCTAGATTAGAAGCCATTAGACTTCTACTTGCTTATGCTTGCTTTATGAAATTCAAACTATTTCAAATGGATGTTAAAAGTATATTTTTAAATGGATATATTCTGAAGAAGTATATGTAGAACAACCCCCTGGATTTGAAAATCATGCTTTTCCCAATCATGTCTTTAGATTAAATAAAGCTTTGTATGGTCTAAAACAAGCACCTAGAGCATGGTATGAAAGGCTAAGCAAATTTCTACTAAATAATGGTTTCTCAAGAGGCAATGTAGATACAACCCTATTTATTAAAAGAAACCAAAATGATATGCTAATTATACAAATTTACGTTGATGACATAATTTTTGGGTCTACTAATGAATCCCTTTGTCAAGACTTTGCTAAGCTTATGCAGGGAGAGTTCGAGATGAGCATGATGGGAGAACTCACCTTCTTCCTCGGACTCCAAATCAAACAATCAAAAGAGGGAATCTCCATCACCCAAAGCAAGTACACCAAGGAACTACTCAAAAGATTTGGAATGGAGAACTGCAAACCAATTGGCACACCAATGAGTCCCTCAAGTAAGCTTGACAAGGATGATGAAGGTAAAAGCGTAGACTTAAAATACTACAGAGGTATAATTGGCTCATTATTGTATTTAACTGCAAGTAGGCCTGATATCATGTTTAGTGTTTGCTTATGTGCAAGATATCAATCTAATCCTAAGGAATCTCATTTGAATGCTGTTAAAAGAATCCTTAGATACTTAAATGGTACACAAACTATAGGGTTATGGTACTCTAAGGACTCACAAATTAATTTGTTAGGATATTCTGATGCTGATTTTGCTGGATGTAAATTAGATAGAAAAAAGCACAAGTGGAACTTGCCAATTTCTTGGAGTAAACCTAATCTCATGGTTCAGCAAGAAACAAAATTCGATGGCACTGTCTACGGCTGAGGCCGAATACATTGCAGCCGAAAGTTGTTGTGCTCAAATCTTGTGGATTAAGCAACAACTCGAAGACTTTGGAATCAAACTTAATGAAACACCAATAAGATGTGACAACACAAGTGCCATAAATCTATCTAAAAATCCAATACAACACTCAAGATCTAAATATATTGAAATAAGACATCATTTCATAAGAGAACATGTTCAAAACAAAAATATAATTCTTGAATATATTTGCACTGAAAATCAATTAGCCGATATCTTTACAAAGGCCCTTAGTGAGGATAGATTCTGTGAAATTAGGAGAAATCTAGGAATTCTAGATCCATTTATCTAAAATTTCTCAATTTCCAAAGAATAGATGTCAAAAACTCTTAGAGCTCAATTTTCAACATCTATCCTGATCCCAAAAGCTCAGATTTATCACTCTAAAAACTTATCTTTGAGCAAAATTCCTTCTCCCAAAATTTCGAATTTTTCTGGAATTTATTTGTATTTTTCTTGAATTTCTGAACTTCATGAGTCGACCCCCATGAGTCGACTCAATGGCAAACTTGTAAATCCCACCAACTTTCAACGGGTTCATTGTTTTTATAAGGGTTACTGTTTGTGAGACGACTCATCTTCCCATCGTTCTTCTTCCAAAAGCCGTCTTCTCCAACTCTTCTTGCTCCAAATCCAAGGATCAATTCTGAGGCAATTCTCCCTCCTACTCTCCATCAAAAATCGCCTCCTTAGAAAAGAGATTTCTCGTGCTTTCTCGCTTTGCTTGGCGCGGTTTGAACGTGCCCTAGCACTTCACCGAACTTCCAAAATCCACTTCTTTTCTCCACTAAAATTCCTCTTTACTCTCTTGTGATCCCTCCTCCTCTCAATTCAAGTCTTCTTGTCTGCTACTTTATTGGATATGGCTCCAAAGATGAAACTTCCCCAAAGAAGGAAATCAATCCGTGAGCCTGAGGAAATTGTCCGAAAGAAAAGGCATGCTCAGTCTTCCAGTGTTCCCGATCCAGTTTCAGTACCTGCTCAAGGTCTCTCTCAATCCTCCATAAGCCCCTGTGTAAATCCTCTTTCTGATAGAAAAGTAGAAACCGGAAAAAATATAGATTTTCGGTTCTTTGAGAAAGAAGGCTTTACTTTTGCTACCAAGATCAAAAATCAAGGATGGGAACTTTATTGCTCTCTTAAGGAAGTCACCTATGTTGATCTAGTTAGAGAGTTCTACCAGAACCTAAATTATGGAAATGGGTCAGTGACTTCAACAGTCAAGGGGATTGACATATGCTTGGATTCTAGGATATTGGGAGAAATACTTCAGTTGCCTAGTGAAGGATACTCATATATGGAACTCCCAATTAAAGAAGAAGGGATCAGAATTATCTTAGGAGAAGCTTTTTCAGGAAGTTTAAACAAATTGGAAGCAAAGCTATTATCCATTGAGATGAGGGTCCTGCATCAGATTGTAACAAAACTCTTCTTTCCTAGGAGTGGTAGGCATGATCTACTATCTGGCAGAGATGTATGTGTCATGTTTCATATCATCACTCAGACCCCCTTAAACCTCCCTGCACTTATGATAGAGGCCATGAGAGAAACTTTGAACAGATCCAAGGCACACTTGCCTTATGGTATGGCCCTTACTAGAGTATTTAGGAGGTTTGGAGTTAGCTGTGAGGGGGAGACTGCTACCAAGCTCTCACATGTGGACACTTTCAACCAACACAGCCTGCACCGAATGGGAATTACAAAGACTGTTGGTGGTTGGATCAAGGGCTCTGAAGAAAGAACTGGGGAGAGAGTTGAGGAAAGAGCTGAAGACAGAACTGAAGGCAGAGTAGAAGAAGAAGGTCCATCTTCTCCTGTACATGACTTCAGGGCAGCTTCACCAGATACCCAGTTCATTCCTGATACTGAGGCTGGCCCTTCTGAGTTTACTAGGATGCCCACACCAGTGTATCAGTCAGAGAGCAGAGCACCTCATTCAGAGTTCAGACTGGCTGATGATCAGATCGAGCATATATCTCAGCGTGTGGCTTCTTTGCTGTCTAGCCAATGGAGTAGTACTTCTTTTGCACCTAGAGCTACCTCTTCTGATCAGACCATTACTCCCCACATCTCCACTGTATTTCAGATGATTTCAGATCAGTCCGTCAGGATACAGCAGCTTGAGGACATAGTCTGGAGACTGACTGGCAGAGTTCTTGACTTACAGGGGCAAGTCCTTGCATTGGCTCATCCCCAGCCACAGGAGTCTACTATTGAGGTCACAGACCTCACTGCAGAGGCTGGCAGGCTCAGAGAAGCACTAGAAGGTGGATATGAATTACTGAGGAAAGAGATCCGAGGATCGAGTGAGCATGCTACCACCCAGTTCACTGCTCTACTTCAATATGTTTCCAGAGCACTGAACGTACTTGATTCTATCAGACTCATGGTATCAGCCCTAGCATCTCAGCATTCTCAGCCACCCAGTTCATCTCGCCCTCCTACTCGTGGCAGAGGCAGACGGGGTAGAGGACGCACTTCTGATCCATCATCTCCTCACCCTATATCTGATGACTCCGATCATTGACTTATCTTGATCTTTACTAGGTCCTAGGAGTTAGTATCTAGTTCTAGGATCTATACCTTGGGGCCATGTATTGACAATTAGCTGGTTGAATTTTATTTTTAAGAACTATGTATTGAAACAATTATGATATTAATGGAATCATCTTTTACCTATATTTCTACCTCTTTGTAATGATCATATTTTGGTTATATATTTTCTTCTTGAAATATTGTCTTCTCCTTGTTGTTGTTTGCTGTTGATAATTGCTATATTAAGGGGGAGCAAACATCTGTGAAAAACTCTAAAGAGGAAGAAATTAAAGAATATTTCAGAAAAAGAAAAGGAAGAGTTAACTATGTTTGATGATGTCAAAAAGGGAGAGAAATTAAACAAAAATAAGAAATTAAAATTAGACAAAAAGCAAAACCCTAAATTATGAGAAAAAGGGAGAGAAATTAAACAAAAACAAAGATTGGAAAATTAAATAAATATTGGAGAAATTAAACAAAAACAAGGATTGAAAGATTAAACAAAACTTTGAGAAATTTGGTATCGAAATTTGGTATCAGACAGAACTTAAACAAAAAGTCATCCATCAAAAGCAAAATCATAAGTACAATGCAAATAAGTATTTTTTTTATATGCTCTGATATATTTCAAAATTCAAACTTGCTCTGATACATCTTTTGAAATTTTATTCACCTTGATACATCTTAAGAAATTTGTTTTACTCTGATACATCCTACAATTTCTTTTAACTTGCTCTGATACATGATAAAATTTAATCCGATACAGTGTGAAGGTTTCTCTGATAAATTATAACATTTGATCTGATACAGTGAGAAAGTTTCTCTGATATATTATAACATTTGCTCTGATACAGTGTGAAATTTTCTCTGACATTTGCTCTAATACAGTGTGAAATTTTCTCTGATATATTATAAAATTTTTTTTGCTCTGATACATTGTAAAATCTTTTCTGATAACATTATAAAAAAAAAATTATTTTTCTTGCTCTGATACATTGCAAAATTTATTTCTCTTCTCTTGCTCTGATATATCTTGAACTCAAAATGATCTAATACCCTTTTCAAATCTTTAAGAAAATGGACAAACTATTTTTGCATTTATATTACATGCCAAAAGAATCATACTCTTTTCAAGCATATACACCTATAATGGATTCTTTTGAAATTAATGCATTAACATAAATATTTTTGTTCAAATGTTTTGTCATCATCAAAAAGGGGGAGATTGTTGCTCCTAGATTGATTTTGATGATTACAAAGCAGATTGAAGGGATACAAATAATTTTAAAATGAAAAATCCTTATGCTCTTCAAGGGCAAAATCATAATTTTACTAAAATCCTGATTTGATAGTACCATTTGGTAGAACAAATGATTTGAAATCTATTGGT
The DNA here is from genome assembly GCF_000442705.2 of Elaeis guineensis. NCBI lineage: Eukaryota > Viridiplantae > Streptophyta > Magnoliopsida > Arecales > Arecaceae > Elaeis > Elaeis guineensis. Next base: position 67,765,881 of record NC_025999.2, read on the forward strand.
GAAAATTTCATTGTGTTTGGACTTATATTTTTGAAGTTATGAAGGTTTGAAGTGCATGAGTCGACTCATGAGTCAACTCATGGCACTGTGAGCTGATTGGCACGCAAAAATTCTCCTTGGCACGCTAGTTTTCTGGCTTGGCACGACCTGTGAGTCGACTCATGAGTCGACCCACAAGGCATGAGTCGACTCATGAGTCGACCCCTGCTAATTTGAGCCAAGAATTTTCAGAAACGCATTCTCTGGTTTTTGCAACAGAGGTCGACTCATGAGTCGACCCCTGAAGCATGAGTCGACTCATGAGTCGACCCCTGCGACGGGAAATGTCAGCAACGGCTATTTTTTTGCCCGTTTTAATTGCCATTTATGCTTCCTAAAAATCCTCTAACGGCTCTTTATCTACCTAAATTATTTTCTCTTGCTTCTAATGCTACAAAATGTTTTAAATGGTGAAAGAATTTGCAGATTAAATAGCGGATCAAACGTGAAATCAAAAGTAGAGAAGAATAGAAGAAAGGATCCGAAATTTGCAAGAAAAAGCCTGAGATCAACGAAAAATCCAAAAAGAAAAAGAGAGAGGATCCACAATATACCAGAGAGATTGTGAAAGAGAAAAGCAAGATCTTTCAAGGAGAGAATTCTTCACGCCTATTGTTTCAACCTTGATCTAGAGATCGTTCAAAGCTTTCAAGAGATCTTCAATCAACAATCAACCTCTTCTCAAGCATTCAAGCGTTCATCCACTTTGAGAAATTTCGAAAAAGGGGTTCTTCATTTGAGTAAAGCTTTTATTGTTATATTCGCTCATTTAAGGAGCTGTTATTGTATTAATCTGTGCTCAAAATTTTCTAACTCTTTGTGAGTTTTTGTTCTTGTTTTTGGAGGATTTCCAAAACAAGGAAAGGTTGATCCGAACCTGAAATCGGAGTGTTTTGGGTTTACTTGTACCCGAAAAATAAGTGATCTAGCTTGGGATAGCTAATGTCGGAGTTTCCGACGTTTTATATTCGGGTTGAATACAAAGGATAGTGGATTGAAATTCCCAAGTAGGATCTTGGGGAGTGGATGTAGGTGCAAGGTTAGCACCGAACCACTATAAATCCTTGTGTTTGTGGTGTGCTTTATCGCTTTATCTTATTTCTTTATTATATCCTTACAATACTGCTTTAGGTAATTAATATTGAATTAAAGTCTTTGTTTTGATCTTCATAAGTAATCTGTTGGGCTTAAAATTTTTTAGAAACCCAATTCACCCCCCCTCTTGGGTTGCATAGCTGGGCAACAAGAATCAGATCAGGACTATTAAAAAAAAATTTTTCATTCAATAACCTTTTTAGAGAGAGAATCAATCAAGAGAGAGAATATTTTAGAGAGAAAAAAATCTAGAGAGAGAAAATTTTAGAAAGAGAAAACTCATCTTGAATTCTTCAGACAATATGATTCAACAAATCCGATCGATCAGATCAAATCATGCTAAGATTATCATGTGGATAATTTAACAAAATTATAGAAATTAAAATCTTAAAAATATCTGATCTGATCAAAGTGGATGTCGGTGTACCGTCCGACGATCACAGATTAAAAATTCATCACTATGATCATTTAAATTCATCATCATTCTTCTTAAAATTCTAAAAAATCTTAGGAGAGAGAAATAATCTAGAGAGAGGATTCTAGAGAGAGAAAGTAGAGAGAAAAGTTCAATTCTAGAGAGAGAAAATACTAGTTCAGGCTGAAGAGAGAGTGGGAAGAGAGAGAAACTCTCTTTCTCATATTTTATTATTTATATCATTATTTATTAATTTATTTTATTATTTTTTTCTTCTTCTTTTCTTTCTTTTTTTTTTCTTCACGGAAGAGAGAGGAGAGAAAATCCTATTTATTATATTATTATATTATTATTATTTTATTTTTTTTCTTTCTTTTTTTTTCCTTTTCCTTTTTCTTTTCTTTTTCTTCTTTTTCTTTTCTTTTTCTTTTCTTTTCCTTCTTCTTCTTTCTTTTTCTTTTTCTTTTCCTTCTTCTTCTTCTTCTTCTTTTCTTCTTTCTCGTGGGTTTCTTTTGGGCCGAAACAGGGGACCGTGAGGTCTCCTCGTTGGTGTTTTGACCAGCGGCGCGACCAACGTGGGACGACCGTCGGCAAGAGGGGGTGACTCGCCGATAAGAAGAGGGCCAAACTGGTGGTCGGCGGTGACCACCGACGTCGGTAATCAAAGAAAAATGATAAAAAATATAGAGGTTCTTCCGCAACAAAATTTGGCGACTCCGATCGCTGGCGAGCATGCACATCGGCATGGGAAGGAAAGGGGAGAAGAGAGGAAGGGGAGGAGGCTTACCTCCGACGTCGGCGAAGCTTTTCCAGTGAGAAATTGGACGGCACAGGGACGGTCTTCCACGAGATTTTTCTGGCGATTGCCACCGATCGGGCTTAGAATCTTCGATGGAAGGAAGAGAGGAGGGATCTCCTCCTTAAATAGAGCCGGAGGGAGCTCGTCTCTGACTCTGATTGGGAGCCAGCGAGAGAAGGAAGAAGACTCCTTTCGAGAGTCTTCTCCCCTGTTTTTCTATTTTTTTTTTTTTTGGGCTTTGGCTGATTGTTGCATGGGCCGGGCCAGGCCATGACATTCTTCTCCTCTAAAAGAAATTTCGTCCTCAAATTTTTCTTGCCTGAGTCTTCGTAGTTTCTTACTTGAATCTCATCCACAAATATTTCAATATTCTAATTCTTGATATAAATTCATTCTTAAATTATTTTATAAGAAAAAGTCAGTACATCAATATCTATCTGAAACAGAACCATTCATTTTCTTATTTATCAAGATCAACATCTCAAAGATTTTCAATGTTTCAAGATTTCGAAATTATGCTCTCATTCCCTATAAAATAATGTTCAATACCTCATGACTAGATCAAAATCAAATCTATCTCTTGTGAATAGAAGAAGATAAATATCTCTATTATTGTATAAGAACTTCATTCATCATCATTCATTTATTTATTTTTTAAAATATTAATCACTCTTAATTTCAACCCATCATAAGATAGAAAAACATACTTCTATAAATCATTTGATGACATCCCAATTAATCAAAATTCAAAAATATTTTCTCTTATTCGTACTTTCAAAGATTGAAGATTTATCATTTCAATCTCATTCTCAAACTTTTGATATTTAATTCTCGATGCAACTTCATCATTAAGTCATTTCATAAAGATCAATATCACCAATATTGATTAGAATGAATATCACTATTTCTAGTCATCGAAGTTTTCTTACTCAAACCCTCAAACTCTTAAATATTTTATTTTCTTGAAATAAATTTTATCATTAAGTCATTCTATAATAAAAATCAATAACTCAAAAATTGATCTAAATCAAAACTATATTTTTCTTATAATCAAAATCAATGTCTCTATTCTAAGTAAGTATATCAATTTTTTTTATCTAAACATTAACAACTCTTAATTAATCGATTCATTTTCAACTTAAATTATAAATAACTTCAATCCATCTTTTATAGAATAATCATCAATATCAATAGATAAACCTCAATCTTTTCTATTCAGTCAAAAAAATAATAATAATGATCAAAAGAGTTCTAACTTCAAATTTCATTATACCCTGGAGATAAATATTTGAGTATAATAATCTAAGATCGAAATCATTATTCGATAAACAATCTCAAATTCTTTCTAATAAATAAAAATTATAAAATTTAATTTTAGGATTGAGAAAATTTATCTCTAAATATTCTAAATCTAAAATCAAAAATAAAGGTCCACTCATCCTAAAATTAGGATGCTAAATATTTTTGTAGCATAGTAGGTGGAAGCACTACTTATCACATTAGGATATCTAAAATAATTCAAAATTTTAAAATATTATTCTTTCTAATATCAATAATTTTTTTTGTGTCAAACCATATCATCTATCATAATTCTTTAACTCAAAGGGTCAATATTCCTGACTTACTCAAAGTAATCCAGATTACCATGCTTCCGCTGCGCACTCTGATCTAACAATCAAAATTTTTTTAGGTTCATCAAAAAAAAAGTTTGATCAAATTATTTTTTACCTTATCAATAGAAAAGATCTAAAATTTCAAATTTCAATTGAAGTCAAAGATTAACTTTCGATTCTCATTCATACTTTTACTAGTGTACAATAATCTTGATTAATCCTTGAGTCCAATAACATATTTAAAACCATCAAATAGATTTACTATAATCAATATGAATCAAATCTTAATTCTTATATCAATTCAATATGATTATTTCCAAACCAAAAATCCTTATAAGTCAAATCAATGAAAAAAAAATCCTTCGATGCTCCATCAAATTTGGACATAATCAGAATATATAAGAACTTCAAATCATTATTTTTTTTTAAATTTTTATAATCAAGATCTTTAATATCTATCACGTATCTTTTCACAACAATCATACAAGCCTCAAAAATCAAATCTCCATTTAATAGTAGATTCAATTAGGGACCTCGTTAATAAAAACAAAGGAACTCCATAGCAATTCTTAAATCCAAAATTTCTAAATTATAAATTCACATGGATCCCTTAATCTGAAATAAATATAAATCAGATCTTTTATCTTAATATGAAGATATCAATTTTTCATTAACAACCTCAACAATAATATCAAAAAATCTCTTGATCAACTTAGATACGAAATCTTTAAATTAAAATTTCATACTCATCATGTAGTCTCCAAGAGACATAATAAGATCCATTATTTAGATCTAAGGATAATGATTAAAGATTTTAGTATGATGAATATCCTTCAATCTCAAAATTGATTTCATCAATAAGAAATAGGTTTCTTTGCAATATCTTCAAATATGCATTCATCCTAATATGCCACTTTATATATAATCCACATACCAAATTTAATTTCGATAAATATTCTAATCAAGCATCATAAAAGATTTTTCTTAGTCCATCCTGGAATAACATTTTATCATCAAATCTTTATCTTGCCAATAATAGTCAACTTCTCAACTAGAAGTAATATCATAGTATTATTCTCACATCGAATTTGAACTTACGATTCACTTGAATAACCAATGATCAAATTAATAACCATAATGTATAATAAAATTTTATGTCAATCCTTTTGTGATTACCTTCAATTAGAATCTAACTAATCATATAATGATTAATAGATCATCCATCATATTTCAAACTCCATATATCATAATCTCTTGTGATCCTTTCATACATATCTCAATATTTAATCAAAATTTATAAATATTTCTTCCACTACAATTATCAAAATCTACACTATAATGTCCATAGTGTCTATCCATTTATATCCATTCTATATCTGATTCTGTGTTTCATAATTCATCCACTTATGCTCTGATACCATATTAATTGTCATGCCCCCCGATCCAAGATTATGAATCGAAGGTCATGGCGACCGCCGCATACTCATAGAAAACTCTTCCAATAAGCATGCAAGGCATCTTATCATGCTATCTTAAAACAATAGTAGAATAATTAGACAATAATTTAAATCTAAAATATAATGATCTAAATTTTTTCTTTAATGTCTCAATAAATTCAACAATGATTCATAGTCCTTACATCAAATTCAATAAGATTTTCAATCGAAAATAAAAGTATAGAGATTCTGCTTTTGATCACTCTTCCATTCATATCTTGTATCATCTTAAATTCCTCAACATCTGTAAAAACAGTAAAATAGGAGGTAATGAGCTAGACAGCCCAGTAAGCAATGATCACTTCTCAACAGATTTCATCAGGCATTTAAGTAAATAATTATTTATAGAAAATAAGCATATAGAGTTCATCAATTCGAAATCAATTTCAATTATGCAATATAATTCATGCCAAATTCATTTCTTTTTTCAAAAATTCAAGTTTCTTTCCAGATTTCAATTTCTTTTATTATTAAATTTTTTTCGTCAACCATGAACTATGATCATATTTTTTCTGTGGCAGGGTCATAATACTGCGTATCTGCTTGCAGTAGGCTGCGAATCATCTGGCAGCCATGTCCTTTGGAACCACTGGTCTCGCTGGCGGTTTGTCGCTAGTCTCTCTGACGACATGTCGCTGGTCTCGCTGGCGACATAAACCCTCAGGACAATCAATTGCCAACGTATATGCCTCTATTGGTAGGATCCTTTACATAGTCAGGTTGTCAATTCATAATGTTTATTATATCATAATTCTTCATAAATCATATTTCATATTCTAATTTCGATAATAAAATATATAATCATGTAATATCGAAATCAATCAATATAATGCATTATGAAATCAATATGTTCAATAATGCTTCATCATAACATTTCAAATAAGATATTTTCATAGCAAAATATCATTCATCTAATTCATGCATCATTTCACAAATCATGTCAGAAAAATATATTATAATTTATCGATAAATCTAGAAAAAATAAACATTACTTACCTCGAATGCATTCCAATAAATCCACATAATTCTATAATTTTTCTTCCAAAAATTTTGTTCGTAGATCATATCGCGATATCCCATGATCAAACATCCACAATCCTATACAGAATCAATTTCAATAATTAGAAAGAATACGAATACCATATTTCAACAGTTTAGACTGGGTCCGATCATCTAATTTTATCTAATCAAAATCTAATTAGGACCTAAACGATCTAAAATTTGACTATCAGATCAAATCGAATTTGAAGTGATAGGATCGAGATTTTTTCATCGATTTCATAAAATCAAGTAGAGAGACAATTAGAGGAGAGAGAAATCAATGAGGTACAATTCAAATTGGTCAGATGATACAATCCAACATTATGATTGGTCCAATATCTCGATTGGTGAAATCAACATGATCAAATCAAGTCATGGCTAGATCGAAATCATGGATGATCAAATCTAAAGATTCATGGTTTGATCAAGGTGGGTGCCAGTACGCTGTCTGACAACCATGGGTCAGGGTTCTTCATTAGAATCAGATCAGGACTATTAAAAAAAATTTCTTCATTCACTAACCTTTTTAGAGAGAGAATCAATCAAGAGAGAGAATATTTTAGAGAGAGAAAATTCTAGAGAAAGAAATTTTAGAGAGAGAAAACTCATCTTGAATTCTTCAGACAATATGATTCAACAAATCCGATCGATCAGATCAAATCATACTAAGATTATCATGTGGATAATTTAATAAAATTATAGAAATTAAAATCTTAAAAATATCTGATCTGATCAAAGTGGATGTCGGTGTACCGTCCGACGATCACAGATCAAAAATCCATCACTAGGATCATTTAAATTCATCATCATTCTTCTCAAAATTTTAGAAAATCTTAGGAGAGAGAAATAATCTAGAGAGAGTATTCTAGAGAGAGAAAGTCCAATTTTAGAGAGAAAAAATACTAGTTCAGGCTGAAGAGAGAGAAACTCTCTTTCTCATATTTTATTATTTATATCATTATTTATTAATTTATTTTATTATTTTTTCTTCTTCTTTTCTTTCATTTTTTTTTCTTTTTCTTTTTCTTCACGGAAGAGAGAGGAGAGAAAATCCTATTTATTATATTATTATATTATTATTATTTTATTTTTCTTCTTTCTTTTTTTTTTCCTTTTCCTTTTCCTTTTTCTTTTCTTTTTCTTCTTTTTCTTTTCTTTTCCTTCTTCTTCTTTTCTTTTTCTTTTTCTTTTCCTTCTTCTTCTTCTTCTTCTTTTCTTCTTTCTCGTGGGTTTCTTTTGGGCCGAAACAGGGGACCGTGAGGTCCCCTCGTTAGTGTTCCGACCGACGATGCGGTCGGTGTGGGACGACCGTCGGCAGGAGGGGGTGACTCGCCGATAAGAAGAGGGCCAAACCGGTGGTCGGCGGTGACCACCGACGCCGGTAATCAAAGAAAAATGATAAAAAATATAGAGGTTCTTCCGCAACAAAATCCGATGACTCTGATCGCCGACGAGCGTGCACATCAGCACGGGAAGGAAAGGAAAGAAGAGAGGAAGGGGAGGAGGCTTACCTCCGACGCCGGCGAAGCTTTTCCGACGAGAAATTGGACGGCACAGGGACGGTCTTCCGTGAGATTTTTCTGACGATTGTCGCCGACCGGGCTTAGAATCTTCGATGGAAGGAAGGGAGGAGGGATCTCCTCCTTAAATAGAGCCGGAGGGAGCTCGTCTCCGACTCCGATTGGGAGCCAACGAGAGGAGGAAGAAGACTCCCTTTGGGAGTCTTCTCCCATGTTTTTCTGTTTTTTTTTTTTGGGCTTTGGCTGATTGTTGCATGGGCTGGCCAGGCCATGACACTATACATATTTGATTAGATTAAAAAATATATATATTTTTCTATTATAAAATTTAAAAATATTAATAATTAAATGATTTAAATTTTATATTTTATTATAAAAAAATTTATTATTAATGATGATTAATTACCATTACTAATAGTCCATCTACCATCACTAATACTATTAGCGACAGCTCGCCGTCGCTAATTGATCGTCAGAACAATCCTAGTCACTGATTGTCACTATTAGCGATAGCTTTTTTAGCCATTGCTAATAAAACTATTAGAGATGGCATTTGCGATGGTTATATTCCATCGCTATTTATTTTTATTTTTAAATTAAATTAAAAAAAAATAGTGATGGATATTTTGTCACTAATACCATCGCTAATATTTATTAGCAACGACCAATGCCATCGGTAATAGTTAATTTTATTTTTTTTAAAAAAATCTATAATAATATTTTTTAAAATCTATTTTAATTCATCACAATCAATTATCATTTCTAACACCTATTATAATTAAAATCCAAAGATAATATGATAATTATAAATAAAAAACTAATTATATTATATTATATTAAAAAAATATATAAATTTTATAATTTTATAAGCAGTACCAAAAAAAATATAATACACCAAAATAAAAGAAATCAGGTCTGATCCTCCTCATCATCCTCCTCCTCATCCTCTTACTTCTCTTTAGTAATTAGTAGATGAGAGTCGGATGTATCAATATCATGAAATATAAAAAAATAAAATATTATTAATAAGTTTTGATATAGAGATATATCTTTCGATATGGAGGCATATCTTTCGATGCACTTTTTCAATTCTCGAACAGATTATTCATACATGTTCTATTCAATGATATAAAATTATAGACACCCCCGACCTATCTTTTGGATGATTAGATTGAATTTTTACCTTCTAAATCTTATTTTTAAATTATTAATAAGTTTTAATATGAAAGCATATATATTGAAACAAAGGTGTATATTTTGATATACTACTCTGATTCTTGAATAGATTATTTTTATATATTTCATTCAATAATACAAAGCTATAGACATCTCCGACCCATTAATTGGATGGTTAGATTAAATTTTTAGCCCTTAGATCCTCTTTTCAACTTAAGTCTAAATATGTGAAGCTTCTAAATATGAAAACTTAAAACAAGTAAAAGAGTTTACTAATAAAATTATCTAATATGATAGCTGGAATAATGAGCCCACTGGTTGCGCAGATGCGGATCTCAGAGAATTTTCATGATTGTATCGCGGACGGTATCTCGAAAGCTCTTAGGTTGTTGGCTTAGAAGCCTCTGCATGACCTCCTTCATGTGTGCATCACTCTAAATCTAGAATGTTGAGGCATGTGAGGACGTCGAAGAGTATCGAGCTACTGGAGGGTCGAAGCTGTTAGAATCGAAAATACTGACATGAAGATCCAGAGATCAGCCATGATCTCTTTATGAAAGAGACTTGATACGAAAAATTGATTTGAAAATGCCTAACCCGGTACCACAGCAACACTCCATGCATGGAGATCTGATCCGTATGGCATCCAACAATAAGAGACCTCCACACCTAACCCTAGGCATCGAGAAAGAGGACAAACACTACCTTGGATGATCTGGAGCACCCACCTTGGATGGGGCACCTTCTTTTTCTAAACCTTAACCCATAGGGCTTGAGGGAGGCACCCCCTTCTCCTAGATTCTCCTGGAAGGAATGGCTACTTTAGAAAGAAGAGAGAGAGATTATGGGAAAAAAGTCATATTGTATTTCACTTACATTAGCTATTACAATAATGGGTTTATATACCCTAGGGTTTCTCAAGCTCTAATAAATCATGGCACTAAAACTCCCCTAGCTAACTCACATGAGAGTGCTCACCCAAGCCTATGTACATCCATATCTTGTATGCTCTTATCTCTTTGGAATAAACCCTAGCAAATACATGAATTAGTCCCTTAAAACCTTTACAATAAGGCCTTAAGCTCCTAGGATCAAATCCGACCCTAGATCTAAACAGAAAATCCATCTTCACTGTCAACTCACGCTTGAGTCAACTCAAACTGATACTGAGTCGACTCACCCCACTCAACTGGGATTGAGTCGATTCAGACTGACACTGAGTCGACTCACCTACGCACCGTGCCATAGTTTTTTGAGATTCTATTTTCTATTTTCTGAGACATAGTCTATCCAGACTAGGATTGAGTCGACTTACCTGCGGCTTACTCAACCTAGTCTCAGTTTGAGTTGACTAACCTGCTGAAACTGCTTTTTCTCCTGCAGCTTCATCCCTGATGCTGGTTCCTTGCTTTATCTTGTGTCACCAGATCTCTGGAGCACTAACCAAGCTTCTCAAAGTCCTTAACACTCGAATCTCAAGCTCGCAGAGAGCTATGCACCACCTCCACCCTAGGACCACTCCTGTCCTAGTCTCCTGGAGCCAACATCCTGACTCTTTCTGTGGCCATCCAAGGCTTGAGAGTACAACACCAACTCCTACAGAAGCTGTGGCTGAATCCTATGATCTAGCTCCTACTCATCCCTCAGGTGACCTTAAGCCATCCCTCAAAGTCCAAGAGGGGCTAAGTGGATGGATCATCACCGTCCCATACAACGACATACTCCACATAATCCATCTACATAGTTTAGAAATACATTCATTCTAATATACATATCAGATCTTGTAATAACTTAATAAATACAGTTTAAAATTTTTATCACAATCTATCACGACTTAGAATCTAAGTAATCACCAGTCCTCTTAGACTGGTGTGTGGCCTCCTACAACCACAGCTGACTTGATGGATGACCCAGCTGCCATATCTACAATAAGTAAATAATAAAATTAAATTAATTAAAACATACATATAAGAGTTTTTACAATTCTAATTAAGAGTTTTGATATAGATCTCTTATCAGTCTGTTGGCCACAACATGTATACCGATGGAGCCGTCTGTGTACCTGATCGGATCCTATTGGGTGGTCAGATTCTTTCGGACCTCTACAGCCTATTAAAGTACTCCTCGCTACTTCACTGATCGCAGAGGGCCTCCTATACGTCCGTTCGCATCCAGTGATCCCTTAGGATCTCCAGTCTGATGGTGACTGAAAATTGAAATGCTTGATAGCAGATTGCCTAAGGCTGTAGAGGTCATCTTGGAGCCTCCGTGTGGCCACCTCATCGAAGGTCAAATGGTAGTATACCTGCAAGATAGAATTGAAGTGTGTATTAATAAATAGAATACAAATGTATCATGAATTTAAAAATTAAATATTTTTTATTTATTCGAAACATCTCTCATGTTGCATCATGAACTCCAGATGGCCAGTTGGAGAACTCGTTCACTGACCCCAGCATTAAGCATCAGATGATGTCGGTAACCACATAAGATACTCCAGGCTCTCTAAACATACTGCAAAATTAATTTTAAAAAATAAATATTAAATCTAGAATAGCTAAATTTTAAATATATTAATTGAAGTTGTAGTACTTTCGAGCGGCTCTAAATATGGATGAACTCTCTATCCTCCGATCGAGTCAGAGGTGCCATAAGCCGGACAGATAATCGACCATGGCCCTGTGTCTAGGAGCCAATCGCTATTGCATGTGACTGTGGGGTTACTAGTGACCCTCTATCATCTGAATCTGAGTGCAAAATATCTAATATAAAGAATATTATATTAGTTAGTAAAAGATAAAATAATATAAATAAGAATATCTAAAGTATTAGAGTTTATCGTCTGGTGTGAGAGACGCAGAACTATACGAGCTGGCTGCATGAGAGCTTTCTCCTCTAGAACTCTCTCCTTGATTGTGATAGCTCCGACCTTAAAAAGATATGATGTATAATCTCTAAACATAAAAGTAACTATATATTATATTAGATTAATTTTGTATCAGAATAAAATAACTATATATCATATTGGATTAACTGTGTACCAGAATAAAATAACTATGTATTATATTTATTTAACTGTATATCATGATACCATAATTTTGTACCATATTTAAAAAAGTAACATGGTATTTGTTAGATTTTAGATATTTTGAATGCAGATTTTAATATAATTTTGAAATTAAGTAGCGGAAGTTAAGATTAAAATAATTTTAATCCTATGCATGCATAGATCAAACTCTTATACTTATTGATCTAGTTCATATGATGATAAATAAGATATAAAGTATTTGATTTCAAAGATTAAAAATTTGTTTATGATCGAATCATATACCTGAATTGCAGAACTCTTTAAATCCAGATCTGTGGATGCCTTCAGGTTCTAATGTAGTCGCACACATACCCGACCTCTATGGGTATCTACATGAGGTCTGATCTGATCAGGGCTCTATGTTATCTCTGGGGTGCTAGCTCTCTTATAAAGAATACTTCTTTGATGGTTAAACAGGATCTTCTTCAATCTCTAAGACTTTCTCAAGGAGAAAGAAGACAAGATGTAGGAGGAAGAAGAAAACTAGTAGAGAGAAAATCCTTTTCTCTTTTTTTTTCTCTCTAAAGCTCATGCCCCAAGTTGATCCACGCCCAATTGTTCACACTCCAGGTAGGTTTTTAGATGCACTCCTACATCCATAAGCCCCCTTATTTATAGATGGCATCCAAGGGTTTCAAGGAGTTAGAGTTTGGCTAGGTTTGTTAAGATGAAACCCAATCAAACTAAGAGTCCTATTTTGATCCAATCAAATCAGATCAAATCAGATTTGATCTCAACCAAAAATAGACACAAGAGAGGTGGCATGGAGATGCTTAGGTTGGTCCAACTAGATGCCAAATCAGAATTGGTGTTGGGCTTAGGTGGCGCAAAAAGCGAGTTGGCGCCAAGGAGAAATCCTAGTCCAACTAGGATTCATTTGTTTGCTGATTTAAATCTAATTTAAATCTGATTTAATCCAAACTAATTTAGGATTAGTTAGCAACTAAATTAAGCTAATTCTTAGTCAAAGTAAAAATTATTCTCTTTATGCAATTGGGTTATCTCATAAACCAATTAGACTTGATCTAATCAAATTCAAACCAATCTAAATTGGATCTAATTCAATTAGATCTGATTTGAATCTTATAGCTCAATTAGATTGAACCAGACAGCAATCTAATTGCTAATTGATTCTCTTATAATTTACTAACACTTAGTGAATCTTTCAATTATAATTTTATTTTAGATTAATCATCAATTATATTAATAATTAAATCATATTGTGATTTATAATCGTAACTCAACCATCTAATCAGTCAAAAATTTCTATTATGTGTGACCCCATAGATTCTATTCTGTCTAGTAGTGAGATACATTGTGATCCCTATTATAATATCATCGAAACTTCTTTCAATATGTTAGAACACTTCTAACTCACACCCATCAAGGATCATTGATCTAGAATGATCTTAGTGAGCTCTTACAATCTACTAGTGACACCTAACAGTATGTAATGACAACCTAGCAGAATAAAAATGATAAACATCTAGGTGTAGTTACTGTATGATTCAATCTCTTTATCGTGAATCTTGATCAGATGGCAGGTTATGGATAAATCGTCAAATCTCAACATGATCATATGATAGATTCAATTAGCTCGAGTCCGATTATAATTTTCATAAATTTTTTTTTCATCAATCACACTGTTATGGCCATAGACTTAAGGACTCAGCTTCTTAAATTCTATAGGACTACTTCCTTCTGCTAAGATCGATAGATCCTATCTAGATGCGTATCTTGCTCCAACAATAGACCAACTATCAACAATATCCACTATAAAGATTCATTGAGTCAATATTTCTATATAATCAAACTCCATCAGCCTCACTGTGAGCAGTTATGGCACTGCAGGTCAAAAAACTATTCACACAACTGTAGTATTGAGAAAGTCACTAATGAGTGAGCAGACATTTATGTGACTTCTTGTGTTGGTCACGCTAAGTATCAGTTATTCTCTAACAAACACCTATACTCTTGTTTCAGTATTCCTACCCTACAGACTCAAGACTCATCTGTCTGAAGGAAGCGATCTGTGTACTAGTCTATTTGGATCAATCACCATCTCCATGATAATCTGACTATTGGATGTATGCCCTAGAAGCCAATCTTGGCTGATACATTTCATATCTCTAGGACATGATTTTTTACTTATTGGGCAGTTTTATTATCATTCATGTTTATGTGTCCATAAATCATCCAAGGGATTAACAAGATGCTGACATATATTCTCAAAGAGTTGAGAATTTGAGACATGTCATTGATGGTTAATTTCTAAATTACTCCTGGTCATAGTATCATCATGGAGATGATGATTGATCTGGATAGATCAGTACATGGATTGCTTCTTTCAGATGGATAGATCTCGAGTCTGCAGTGTAGAGACACTGGAGCGAGAGTGCAGGTGGTTGTTAGAGAACAACTAGCACTGAGCATGACTAACATGAGAAGTCATATGATGTTTACTCACTCATTATGACTGGTTCTTTGATCTGAGGTGGCATTACTGCTCGTAGTGAGACTGTTGGAGTTTGATTGACATATCAACATGGATCTCAAAAAGCTCTTGTAGTGGATGTTGGCGACAGTTGATCCACTATAGGAGTGGAGTGTGCATCAAAATGAGATCTATCGACCCTAGCAGAAGAGAATAGTCTTATGAGATTTAAGAGACTGAGTCTTTAAGTCTATAGCCATAGTAGTATGATTGATGAAAAAAAATTTTCATAGAGTCACATATGGACTCGAGCTAATTGAATCTATCATATAATCAATGTTGAGATTTGACGATTCATTCATGATCTGCTATCTGATCGAAACTCATGATAGAGAGACTGTATCATGCGCTAACTACATCTAGAGATTCATCTTTTATTCTGCTAGGTTGTCACTATATACTGCTAGGTATCACTGATGGATTATGAGACTCATGAGGATCATCTTGATGATCAATAATCTTTGGTGGGCTGAGTTGGAATTGTTCCAACCTATTGAAAAAAATTTCAATGATATTATGATAGAGATCACAATATATCTCACTATCAGATAGAATAGAATCTATGGGATCACATACAAAAAAGATTTTTGACTGATCAGATGGTTGAGTTACAATTATGAATCATAACAGAATTTGATTATCAATTTGATTGATGATTGATCCAATACAAATATTGCATTATGTAACTTACTAAAGAGTTAGTAAGTTATAAGAGGATTAATTAGTGATAGGATTGCTAATTGGCTCAATTTGATTGAGCAATGGGGCTTGCATCAAGTTCAATTTGGTTGGATTTAATTTGACTCATTATGGATTTGACTTGATCAACCTCAATTAGGTTATAAGATAACCCCAAAAGGATCGGATGATTAATCCCAGTTGAGTTAAGATTTGGATTTGATCTAATTTTTAATTAGACTAGGATGTATGTATTTCTAATTGGATTAGAAATTCTTATTTTCTTGGATGCACCAAATTCTAATCGAATTAGGAAGAAAAATTGAGTTTGACTCATGCACCAAGAAAGAGTCCAATTGGACTAGGACTCCTCCTCCCATTAAGAGATATCTAATCTAAATTAATTGGGCTCCAAATTAGATTTGGATTCCTATTTATTTGAGTCTAATTTGATCCTAATATGATTAGGACCTATTGAAATTTAATTGGATTTAAAACAGCCATTTAAATGAAGAGTCCCATGTGATTGAAACACTTCTAATCCATGTGCCAAAAGGATTCCACATCTAACCTATTTTGGATGCTACATCCTACCTTATTTTTGATGCCAACTTTTCTTTTCTTTGAGCATGTAAGAAAGGAATAAATCGCCTCTATCTCTCGAGAAAAATAGCGCACAAATCTGGGCAAATCTGATCTAGTTATGGGCGGTATCAAAAAGGATAAAGTCCTAAAAGGTTTAGACTCTAACTTCCTATCCAAACTTATATTCATCCAACGCCTATTTAAGCAGCACCTATGGGATGTGTAAAGGGGATTACAATCAAGTTTCAATGCCCAAAATCAGAGGTTTATCATGGAAAACCAAGGGAGAAAAAGAGAGGGATGGTGTGCATGGTTTTGGCATGAGGTGAGTTGGTTTAGTCCCTTCTTTCTTGCAACAACCAATTGTTGGTTGTTTGGACATCACCTTCTCTCCTTTTTGTCCATGTTTAGACATGGTTGTCTTCTCTTCTCTTTGTCCAAGAGTTGGACAAAATTATTACATCTCTATTGTAGAGATTTGGTGTATAGATTTTAGGAAAAAAAGAGAAAAAAATTCTTCTCATGATCTCTAACGTAAAAATCAAGATCCTTCTACATCTTGTTGTTCTCTAAGAGTGTCTTATGAGAAAAGAAGATTTTCAACCATCAAAATATGATCTTTGTAAGGGAGGTAGTACTTCAGTGAGATCAAAAAGCTTCTGATCAAATCAGAGTCTCGTATGGATACCCGTAGAGGCCAAATACTTATGCGACTAAAAGAGACCTTCAGAAGACATCCATGATCATCTGTTTGTGTTGAAGATTGATCCATGTCCAAGTATATTTTAATTTTATTTTTTTCTATTTAATTTTTATATTTGAATCTTATCTCATATATGATGATCCTGTTTATAGTTTGAAGATTTGATCTTATGCATACTTGGATTAAATTAGGTTTAATCTAAAAATTTTAAATTTTACTGCATACTAATTTTATAAAATTATGTATGTATGAAATCATAAAACTCTAACAGTGGTATCAGAGCCACATCATATGCATGAGATTAAGATTTAGATTTGAAATATATAGAGAAAAATTTTAGATCTGAAAGGTTTTCATATCGTTCTGACATAAGATTGTTCTGGCATAACTTGTTATGCTGAATGGTTGTCCTAAAATGATGTTAAAATTTTTAATTAGATTGGATATTTAGATCTAATTTTTATAGCATATATGTGATATATGTTTTATTATTTAGATCTAAAAAGGATTTTGAGATCTGTTTTAATTCATATATATGATATATAAAAGCATATTTAGAGCTGAAATTGTTTATGTATATGATTCATATTTGTATGCATGATCTGAAATTATTTTAAGATTAAAATTTACTCTTCATATAAAGAATTTAGATCTGAAAATTTTAATTTAAGATCTGAAATTAGTATTTGTGCATGAGAAATTGATCATGGATAGATCAAATTAGGTCATATAATTGGATTACATCAAAAGATTTCTGATTTGATCATATTAGATTTGAATCAATTTAGCAGTTGATCAAATTGAGTCAAGTATTGATTAGGGTGAGGTCAATAGAATCTAAGACCATACAATTATTATTGATCGAATCGATTGACATCCATATGTAGAATCAATTAATCTAAGGACTTAATTTGGCTCTGTGGCTCGAGTCTGATTCACCTAAGCTAACCTATTCGGATCAATTGATCGATTGGTGTCTAAGACAAGTAATTGAAAGGTGATTATTTAATAGATTTCATTCGCTTACCTGGCCAATTCATTGGTGTCTAAGGAAAGCAACGGGGGACCTCCATCAATCTCTATTTACCTAACCAATTTAGTAGATTGAGTCTCAAATATGGTTGCTTGGTGATTTAATTTAGCCCATGTTAATTGCATCAGTCATATGATGACTGATTAGTTGAGATCTAAATCCAAATCTCTCCATAAAATATTAAGTCCAAGATCTTCCACCTTTGTAGATGTGCAGGCGTACTACCGGCATTGATTATTCTCAGCTGGTCACAGTGGTTCAGTTGCATCGAAAACATGCAACCACTTTATTAGCAAAGAGTTGCTCTGAGGTAAAGATGGGGTTGGATCCAATAACTGTTAGGTGAGAGATCCAATGACGATTTTGCACCTACTTGTGAATGGTGGGTCTGGCTTAACTAAGGAGTGTAGGTAATAACTGTTAGGTGAGCCTACATGACTTAGAGATCAAGTGGCTGTAACATTCTTAGAGAAGCATCTGGGCAAAGTGTTGTCCAGGCATTGGTATTTATTCGTGTTACCAATAACTGTTAGGTAAGATGCACGACATCGATGGGACCGCAACACTCATTAGAAGCCCAATTGTCGTGTTAGGATTTTCGTTTCTCCACCCGAAGAGTGTGAGAGATCTGATAAAATAGTGAAAGTCCTTTTTGCATCTAAAAGTTTCTAGAGTAAATTATAAAATAAATATAAATATTTAATTAGAATCTTTATTCTCTGCTGTTCATTGTGTCAGCTTTCAATCTTCTAGCTTGAATCCTAGATATCAATCGATTAACCAAAGTCCATTACATAGATTGGCTCATAAATCTAAGAATTATTTTTAATTTTTAAAAAATTAAGCAATGTACTCTATCGAGTTATTCTAATATTAATAACTCGTCCAACCCATAGTCAATGAACTATACTTGATAAGTGGATGGACAATGATAATAAAGATAGGTGCTATGCATGAGTACATGTTTACTGTCTACGACACATTGATTCATCTGTAAATATTGTAAGGTAATCAAAGTCACACAGCACATATGATATGTGATGGGCAGTCAATCTATGATCGTTATTTGATAATGATCAAGAAAATTAAGGAGCTTGAAAGGCTCGACATGATCATGCAGAAAAAATTACTTATGAATTTGATCCTGCGATTTCTGATTAGTTTATATGGATAGTTTATGGTAAACTACCATATAAAAGACCATCATGGCACCTTATCTAAATTGATCAAAGTATTAATAATAAAAAAACGTTGAAAGAGTTCAGAGATAAATACCTGGAGAGCCTAAAGAAATAAAGACACACCTAGAGTAGACATGTCAAGATTGCTCAATACCATCCTTATGATTTTTTTTTCTCTCAGTTAAGCTATGGACTCTAGTGTAAAATTGATGAAAAGATAGAAGGCTAAGGAAGTAATCCTTGAATTGATTATAGGGCAACAGTTGTTGCTATGGCCATGGATATCTGTTCTTTGTGATTATCGTTTGGATTTAGTTCTTAGAGATGGTCTCTATCATTTGCATGGTGATGCATATGTGAACTTACTTGAGCAAGCAATGAATGCTATTGGATCTGAGAGATCCAAAATTGAGATAAATCTTGAGTATATGTGGACCCTTAAGCAAAATTATATTGGAGAAGAAATGATTAACAAACTGAAGAATATGGGCCTTTGGGCTCATTGACTGTTTAGTCATATCTAGTTTGTGTATCATTTTTTTGAGAAAATATGACCAAGCTACTTTTGTGGGACAAGAGAAAAAGGATCACCAAGATACTTATCCTTGTACACATTTGATGTGTGTAGCCTATGTGATGTGCTAACCAAGAAGTTGTCTCTACTTTGTATATGAGATACAAATCTGAAATTTTTGAAAGATTCAAAGAATTCAGATGTAAGTAGAGACGTAAATTAAAAATTTCTAAAGGTACTTTGATCGGATCGAGGATGCAATATTAATAAATTTTTTTTTTCAATTATCTCATAAAATGGCATAGTCTCATATTGGACTCCTCTTAGTACATCTCAGCTCAACGAGATAAGAAGAGTCATGGGACTATATGAGATATAGTTTGGTCCATAATGAAATTCACTGATTTATTTTGTTTCTTTAGGAACATGCTTTATTTTTATGAAATTGGGTTCTTTCTAAATTTGTTCCTACCACACCATATGAGATATGACATGGTGAGAACTGAATCTTGATTATTCTGAGATTCAAGGATGTCCATCCTGTGTCTAAGATAGTAGGTGGATATGTTAGAGGATAGGTCTATAAAGTTCATCCTAAAAAAATTTGAGATACTACTTTCTAAAAGGATCACAATATAATTGTGACCCATTGCTATCTTCTTGGAAAAATTATTTAATCAAGGTAAAGCAGTAGGAGGAAAGTCAAGCTCAAAGAGAGTGTCTCTGAAGAGCAGCGAGCTTGGGGATTTTAAGAACCTATGAGCCAGTAGACGTATATTCCTCCTCCACCTCGTATATATAGTAACGTCTCCTATTCTCTCAAAAGATACTTGGGTATGCTTAATAGAAGATGTAGCAAAAGTTATTTCTCATGAGAGATGAGGAGCATAGAAATGATCTCAGAACCTACAACGAGGTGATGTACGACATCGACTCCAAGAAAAGAATGTGAAATAGTTTTTCTGAGAAGAGATCTTTTGAAGATTTTTGTATGGAATAGTCTATAAATTTTACTTCTTGTGATAGGAGATCACAAAGTCTATAATAATCTTAGAGTTGGAATAGTCATTTCGATGATATGATCAAATTGTTAGACCAAAAATGAGAAATTATATATTTCAAAAGGGTCAGTGAGAGTGTCCAAAACTGACATCGATTAAAATATAGTTGAATATAGATTTTTTCATTAAAGATATAAAGTGAGTGTCCTAAAGATCTATAGTGATAGATGCAATTGGATGCTTGTGTTTTCATAGATAAAGTACAGAGACTGGATGCTGAAAGGATTCAGTATAGAAATCTCAGAGAGGGGTCTGCTATCCTCTCGATCATAGTCGTATGCCATGTAGTACTTGAACTGATATACTGTGAATATCACAAGTGGATATCAGTTGTATCCAGGCCGAGAGCGCTGGATTGCTATGAAAACATCCTTAAGCTCTTAAGAAGAACTGAGGATATATTTTTAACTTAGAGAAGAATCAAAGCTAAGAGTGGGAGGATACACCAATTTAGATTTTATGTCTGATATTGATGGCAGAATGTCTGCATCATGGGGTATGTTCCTGTATCGATATCTTGCAAGGATTCCAAATAACAGATCAATGGAAGCTGAGTGCACTGTAGATGTGTAGGATGCATTTTGGTTCTAATGTTAGTTGCAGAATTGATTGTCATGCTATCAGATGCCGTGATACTATACTGCAAAGATAATGGCACCATAGTCCTTACTAAGGATTCTAGGTCTCACTAAATATCCAAGCACATAGAATAGCAGAACACGCGACTACCTCGAGTAAAAATACATAGAGGTGCAGAAAACAAACTCCACATGTGATGTGGTTGATCCACTGGTAAGTCACTTAGCTAGCCTGAGACTAAAGCATGTCTTATGAAGATAAGGCTTGGTACATGGCAGATTGGCTTTAGTACAAGTGAGAGATTGTTGGATATATGTCCTAGAAGTCAATCTTGGCTGACACATTTCATATCTTTAGGATATGATTTTATACTTATTGGACAGTTTTATTACCATTCATGTTTATGTGTCCATGAATCATCTAAGGAATTAATAAGATGATGACACATATTCTCAAAGAATTGAGAATTTGAAATATGTGTCATTGATGGTTAATTCCTAAATTACTCATGATCATAGGATCATCATGGGAATGGTGATTGATCTAGATAGACCAGTGCATGGATCGCTTCCTTCAGACAGATGGGTCTCGAGTCTGTAGTGTAGAGACATTGGAGCGAGAGTGCAGATGGTTGTTAGAGAATAACTAGCACAGAACGTGACCAACACAAGAAGTCACATGGATGTCTGCTCAATCGTTAGTGACTTTCTCGATACTGCAGTTGTATGACTGATCCTTTGATCTGAGGTGGTATTACTGCTCGCAGTGAGGCTGCTGGAGTTTGACTGACACATCAACATAGGTCTCAAAGAGCCCTTGTAGTGGATGTTGGCGACAGCTGATCCATTGTAGAAGTGGGGTATGCATCAAGATGGGATCTATCGACCCTAACAGAAGAGAGTAGTCCTATGAGATTTAAGAGGCTGAGTCCTTAAGTCTATAGCCATAGTAGTATGCTTGATAGAAAAGAATTTTCATAGAGTCATATATGAACTTGAGCTAATTGAATCTATCATATGATCGATATTGAGGCTTAACAATTCATCTATGACCTGCCATTTGGTCGGGACTCATGATAGAGGAACTGTATCATGCGCTAACTGCACCTAGAGGTTCATCTTTTATTCTACTAGATT
This sequence comes from Elaeis guineensis, assembly GCF_000442705.2. Taxonomy (NCBI): domain Eukaryota; kingdom Viridiplantae; phylum Streptophyta; class Magnoliopsida; order Arecales; family Arecaceae; genus Elaeis; species Elaeis guineensis. Next base: position 67,788,127 of record NC_025999.2, read on the forward strand.
GTCACTACATATTGCTAGGTATCACTAGTGGATTGTAAGACTCATAAGGATCATCTTGATGATCAATGATCTTTAGTGGGCTGAGTTGGACTTATTCCAACCCATTGAAAAGAGTTTCAATGATATTATGATAGAGATCATAATATATCTCACTACCAGACAGAATAGAATCTATGGGGTCACACACAAAAGAAACTTTTGATTGATCAGATATTGAATTACGATTATGAATCATAACAGGATTTGATTATCAATTTAATTGATGATTGATCCAATGCAAATATTGTATTATGTAACTTACTAAAGAATCAGTGAGTTATAGGAGGATTAATTAGCAATAGGATTACTAATTGATTCAATTTGATTGAGCAATGGGGTTTGCATTAAGTCCAATTTGATTGGATTTAATTTGACTCATTATGGGTTTGACTTGATCAACCCCAATTGGGTTATAGGATAACCCCAAAAGAATCGGATGATTAGTCCTAGTTAAATTAAGATTTGAGTTTGATCCAATTTTTAATTAGACTAGGATATATGTATTCTTAATTGAACTAGAAATTCTCATTTTTTTGGGTACACCAAATCTTAATTAGATTAGGATTAAGAATTGAGTTTGACTCATGCACCAAGAAAGAGTCCAATTGGACTAGGACTCCTCTTTCAATTAGGAGATATTTAATCTAAATTAATTAAGCTGCAAATCAGATTTAGATTTTTATTTATTTGAGTCTAATCTAGTCCTAATATGATTATAACCTATTGGAATTTAATTGGATTTAAAATAGCCATTTAAATGAAGAGTCTCATGTGATTAAAACACTTCCAATCCATGGGCTAAAAGGATTCCACACCTAACCTGTTTTAGATGCCACATCCTACCTTATTTTTGATGCCAACTTCTCCTCTCTTTGAGCGTGTAAGAAAGGAATAAATCGCCTCTATCTCCCATGAAAAATAACGCACAAATCTGGGCGAATCTGATCTAGTTATGGGTGGTATAAAAAAGGATAGAGTCCTAGAAGGTTTAGACTCTAACTTCCTATCCAAACTTATATTCATCCAATGCCTATTTAAGCAGCACCTATAGGACGTGTAAAGGGGATTACAATCAGGTTTCAACACCCAAAATCAGAGGTTTACTGTGGAAAACCAAGGGAGAAAAAGAGAGGGACGGCGTGCATGGTTTTGGCATGAGGTGAGTTGGTTTAGTCCCTTCTTTCTTGCGACAACCAATCGTTGGTTGTTTGGACATCACCTTCTCTCCCTTTTATCCATGTTTGGACATGGTTGTCTCCTCTTCCCTTTGTCCAAAAGTTAGACAAAATTATTACATTTCTATTGTATAGATTTGGTGTATGGATTTTAGGAAGAAAAGAGAAGAAAGGCTTCTTCTCATGATCTCTAGCGTAGAGATCAAGATTTTTCTACATCTTTTTGTTCTCTAAGAGTGTCTTAGAAGAAAAGAAGATTTTCAACCATCAAGATGCGATCTCTGTAAGGGAGCTAGCACTCCGGTGAGATCAAAAGACTTCTGATCAGATCAGAGTCTCGTGTTGATATCCGTAGAGGTCGGACGCTTGTGCGGCTAAAAGGGACCTTCGAAAGACATCTATGATCATCTGTTCGCATTAAAGATTGATCCATATCTAGATATATTTTAAATTTATTTTTTTTTATTTGATTTCTGTATTTGAATCTTATCTAACATATGATGATCCTGTTTATGGTTTGAAGATTTGATCTTATGTATGCTTAGATTAAATTAGATTTAATCTGAAAATTTTAAATTCTGCTGCGTACTAGTTTTGTAAAATCATGCATACATGAAACCATAAAACTCCAACACCTACGATTAGGAGTAATTTAGAAATTAATCACCAATGACCCATGCCTTAAATTCTCAACTATTTGAGAATATATGTCATCATCTTATTAATCCATTGGACGATTCATGGACACATATAACATGAATGGAAATAAAAACTGTCTGTCAAGTATAAAATCATGTTCTAATAATATGATATGTATCAATCAAGATGGGCTTCTAGAACATATATTTAACAATCTCTCCCTTGCATTAAAGCCAATCTGCCATATACCTAAGTCCCATCTTCACAAGATAGGCTTCGATCTTCGACTAAGTGACTTAATCAAGGGTCTACCATGTTCCATATGCAGTCTACGCTTTGCACCTCTATGTATTTCTACTCGAGGTAGTCGCGTATACCACTGCTCTATTTGCTTGGACCTCTAGTGAGACCTTGGCTCCTTAGCAAGGGTTATAGCACCATTATCTTTGCGGTAAAGTATCATGGCATCTTATGGCATGACATTCAGTTATGCAATAAATATTAGAACCAAAATGCATCCTACATATCTACAGCATACTCAACTTTCATTGATCGATTTCTTAGAATCCTTCCAACATACCGAACCAACATCACATAAGAACACATCCTGATATAGATATTCTATCATCAACATCTGTATATCCTCTCATTTTTAGTTCTGATCCTACTCCAAAAATTAAAAATAAATTCTTAGTGCTTCTTAAGTACTTAAGGATATTTTTACAGTAATTCAGCGCTCTCAGTCTGGATTCGACTGATATCTGCTCACAATAAGGGCTATATCAAGTCGAATACATAGTTTGACATACTCCTATGCCCAAGAGAGTAGTAGACCCCTCTTAGAGTTTTCTATATTGAACCCTTTCAGCACCTCCTCTATATATTTTTCTATGAAAACCCAAGCATCCACTTAGATCTATCTCTATAGATCTTTATATTCTCAGAATATACGATGCTTATCTTAGATCTTTCATGGAAAATTCTATATACAACCATATTTTAACCAATATCATCATGAGACATTTTCAATCAGGATGATGTCCTCCACATACATTACGGGAACGTGATAGCACTCCCATTGACCTTCATGTAAACACATGTTTCCTTCTCATTTCTAATCAAATAATTTGATCACATCATTGAAATGAATATTCCAACTCCAAAATGCTTGTGTAAGTCCATATATGAACCTTTGTAGTGTGATCTCTATCATTGGAAGTGAAATCCATATGCCATTTCATATAGATATCTTTTAAAGATTTTCATTCAAAAAAATAATTTCACATCCTATTCTCAAAGTTGGTGTCCAACATCATCTCATTGTAGATTTTGGAATCATCTCTATATTTTCTATCTTCCATGAGAAATACTTTCTCTACATCCTCTATAAGCATACCTAAGTACCTTTAGAGAGCATGGGAGATCCTACTAGATCTTCATATTGGAAGAGTTATTACATATACTGGCTCATTATAAATAGGTTCTATAGGTCCTATGATTTGTTGCTCTTCAGAGACTCTCTCTTCGAGCTCAACTTTCCTCCCACTGCTTCATCTTAGATAAACTATTTTTCAAAAAGATAGCATGATTGCTTACAATCACATTGTAATCCATTGGACAGAGAAAGTAGTGTCCCAAACCCTTTAGGATACCATATAAATGAGCTCTCATAGACCTATCCTCTAAGATGTCCGCCTATTGTCATTTGATATGGGCTGGATATCTTCAAATCTTGAGATGATCAAGATTCGATTTCTTATCATGCCATATCTCATATGGTGTGATAGGAACAGATTTAAAGAAAATCTTATTCAATAGATAAATTTTAAAAATAAAGTATGTCCCCAAAGAAACAAGATAAATCAGTGAAATTTATCATAGATTGATCCATATCTCATACAATCCTAATCCTCCTTTTAGATCCCCATTGAGATGAGATATCTAGGGAGGGGTCTACTATGAAACTATGTCATTTTCATGAGATAATCAAAAAATTTCTTACTTTGGTATTGCATCCTCGATCTGATCAAAATACCTTTAGAATTTTTTTGGTATACTTCTTTACTTCATATCTAAATTCTTTGAATCTTTCAAAGATTTTAGATTTGTATCTCATACATATATCTATACCATGACTTATCATCGATAAAGGTAATGAGGTATAGACAACCTCCCTTGACTGACGCATCAAATGGGCTACACACATCAAATGTGTACTAGGATAAGTATATCAGTGATTTTTTTCTCTTATCCCACAAGAGCTACTTGGTCATTTTTCCTCAAAGAGATGATACATAGACTAGGTATGACTCATCAGTTAATGAGTCCAAAAGTTTATATTTCTTCAGTCTGTTAATCATTTCTTCTCTTACATGACCTAGCCTAAGATGCCATATATACTTCAGGTTTATCTCAACTTTAAATTTCTCAGACCCAATAGCATTCACTGCTTGCTCAAATAAGTTCACAGATGCATCACTATGCAATGATAGAGATTGTCTCTAAGATCTAAATCCAAATGGTGGTCACAGAGGATAGGTGTCCACAATCACAGTAGCAACTCTTGTCCTATTACCGACTCGAAGGATTACTTCACTTTTGTTAGATGTGTGCCCTAGATGCCAGATTGGCTAACACATTCCTGTACAAATCTAAGGATAAATTTATAATTTTGACTATAAATAAATAAAAGGGTTATTCTACTATCACATTGTGTACATTATGTCTGTGATACATTCTTTGAGTTAGTAGGAATATTAATTCATATTTTCAAGAGTTGAAAATTTAAGGCATAAATTTACATAACTAACTAATAAACAACTTCTGACCATAGGATCATCACGAAGATGGTGATCGATCTGGAAGGTTAGTGTACAATCATTTTTTTAGGGTAGATGTGTCTTGAGTCTATGATGTGGAGACACTGGAGCGAGAGTACAGGTATTCATTGAGAATGAGAGCACTAAGCATGACCACCTCATGCAGTCATAAGGAAGTCTACCTTCTCGTCGATGACTAGCTCGATACTACAGCTGTGTGTCTAGTTCTTTGACCTGAGGTACATTGACAGTTCACCTTGAGTGTGTTATAGTTTGACTACACCATAACTCGATCTCCTAGCCATTCAAAATCCTGAGGTGTATGTTGGCTGTAGCATATTCATTGTAGGAACCAGATCGCACCAAGATGGGATCTATCAACTTCGATAGATGAGAGGAGTAGTCCTATGATGATCGAAAGATCGAGTCCTTAAGCCCATGGCCATGGCAGAGTGAAATAATAGAAAAAAAGTTTTCCATAGGGGTTTCACATCGGACTCGGATCAATCGATTGATTCATATGACTGATGTTGGGTTTGACGAGTTCACCTTAACCCTAATTCAGTCAGAACTCATGATAGAGAAACTCAATCACACAGGTAGCTGCACCGAGAGGTTCATCTTCATTTCTGATGGGTTGCCACCATATACTGTTAGGTATCACTGGTAGATTTTGAGAGCAATTAGAATGATCTTGATGATCGATCATTCTAATTGTCTGAATCAGAAGAGTTTTGATCCATCGAAAGGAGTTTCGATGACGTCGATGATGAGATCACGACATGTCTCATTACCATATGAAAATAAACCTAACTGGGTCACACAAATAAGAGTTAGGGTCTAGATATCATCAATTGAGCTAGTCCAGTTTGATTGATTTGGATTAGATCCAATTAGGTTCAAGAAAATCATGCTAGCACATGATTGAGCCTAACTTTCTCCTCGTATAATCTTTTCTATCTCGACTGAGCCAAATGTAATTTGACTCACCCAGAGAATCTTGAGAAGGTTTCTCTCAATCTGACTAGAGCCAGTCCAGCTTAGAAAGGACTTGTCTTAATTCATGAGATAAATTTAAGACAACACCTGCTAATTCCTGTCACCTGCCATTTTCGTTTTAAGACATTGGTCAAATGTTGACCCATGGATCTTGGACTGAAGGCCACTTGGCAAGAGGTCATTGGAGAGTTTTTATGGAGTGTCCACCTAATAAATTATCCCTCAAAGTGGGTGCCATATTCAGATTGGGCGCGCACCCCAAGTGGATAAGGATAGAGTCCCATGAGATGAGGACTCTAATCCCTTGATCAACTTGGACTGTGGGGCACAAATCTCACTGTGCTTATCCAGTGTTGGCACCAACAGTAGGAGGAATTGTGGAGATTCTTATTTGATATGATCAGATGACATCACTCCACCAATCAAAATTTTTTCAGAATTAATTGGAATTTTTTGATTGGTCGAATGATGTGGCACTGCATGGCACAGCAGGGTCTATTTAAACCCTGTCTACGCCTAGGGTTGATAGACTCTATGCAATAACCAACAAAAGCCTAAATTCTCTCCACTTATCCATGCCCCCTCTACTCCTTTCCCTCCCCTCTTCACATCCAAGAGGTTGGGTATCCATCTGGTGGTTGTCCAAGGCATGGTGGCTTCCTGATTAAAAGGCTGCAGAGATTTATCGAGAAGCTGCTGCTCCAGCTTCAGAAGATCTTTTGAAGATCTTCCAGATCAGATCCAGATCTAATTTTTGGAGTAAAGATTTGTGAGGAGAAGATGATCTAGATCCTACTCGAGTGGATACTGGTAGAGGCTAGGCCACTATGTGGCTATTTTAGAATCTCGGGTATTGCTGCGATCATCTACAGGATAATCTAGTTATCCTAGAGGTATTTCTCTATTCCTCATATTTTTAGATTTAATTTTAGATTTAATATTAGATAATAAGAATTAGATCTAATAGATTTTAGATCTAAAATATTATAAGATAATTTTTTTTTGAAATATTCTGCCCCAGATCTCATTAGATCTGGAAGATCCTACAAAGAAAAAACCGATTTTTTCTTCAACTGATATCAGAGCCAGGTTGATGGCTCTATTTTAGATCTAATTTAGATCTAATTTTTATTTTTATTTATCTAATATTAATAGATTTCAGATGTTACATCAGATGTGATAGGATCTGAAATCAAAAAAATTTAAAATTAAATCTAAGTAGATCTAACATATATGAGATGCATGACTAGCCTAGGAGTAGTTTGATCTATGAATAGTCTTATAGTTTTATGTTTTAATATGATTAAAATATAAATTAGATCTAATTTATTTTTTATTTTTTTGATGTTATAAATATTATATTTAGATCAAAAAATAGAAAATAAAATTTTAATTAATATATAAGTTTGATCTGTTGCATGCCTAGACTAGTTGTAGAATTGTTCTAGTAACTGTCTAGAATAGATTTCATATTGAATAGTTCAATTTAAATCTTATTTTTTAGATGTTATATGTGATGTATCAGATCTGAAAGCATGATAATTAGATCAGATTTTAATACATGAGATGTATGCAAAGCATGTATAAGTTAGATCTGAAATTATATATGTGATATGTAACTTAGATCTAACTAGTTTTGTAGTTAAATTAATATTTCTGATTAAGGTGTTCCTCATGGCCATCCGGTCATAAGAACAAAGTAGAATTTAAGACCCTCTCCTCCTATTCAATGGGGTATTCTTATGGCGTGTAGGGGTGCTACGCGTTCATCCTTAATCAAAAATCAAAATTACTTTTCTGCAAAATCCTAGATCCTGAAATCCTAGGATTTATTTTCATATTTTATTTATGAACCCAAGACTTAATTAATGAATTAAGCTTATAAAATCTAATTAGGTTTAAAATTAAAAATTTCAGATCTAAGTCATTTTCATAAAATTGGATTCGGACTTGGGTAGCTCAATTAGGTCTAGCGGTTGATCAACCCGAATCAAAAGTTGGTTAGGTGGGATCATGAAAGCTAATAATTGACTAGCCTAATAGGATTAAGTCTAGATCAAGGTCGAATCACATTTAGATGTGACTCGATCAAGTTAAGACCTAATTTGGCTCAGTGGTTAGAGCCTGGATTGTAGATTAACCCAATTGGTTCTGGTTCGATAATTTGGTGTTTAAGGTAAGTTAGGCAGATGCGACCAACTAATTTTTAATTGGGAGCTACTCGACTCGAATGCATTCTTATCAAGTTAATGACATATCCCTCCCACCGATCTCACTTATCTGGCCATATGTGTCGACCCAGTTCTGATTTGAGGTGGCTAATAATTAGAGCTAACCCATGTCACTAGATTAGTCATAATTGTTATGACTATGTCAAGTCAAGTTTAATGAGATCTAAATCAAATCTTCCTAAGAAAACATTAAGTCTAAGGTTTTCTACCATTGTGGATGTGCGGGCCCTTTCCGGGGTTGATTGTTCTCGACTGGTTATAGTGGCTCAGTTGCACCGAAAAGATGCAACCATGTCCATTAGGCATTGGATGCTACGGATTAGAGGATGGGTTGTGCTTAATATTTTGGATACGGTGAGGGATCCAATCAGGAATCTAATTCATGCAAATGATGGGTCTGACTTAACTAAGGATTGGAGCAATATTCCAGGCATGGTGAGCTTCATGAATTAGAGACCAAGTTTAGGGTGCACCATGATTAGAGAATCATTGGATAAGAGTTGTCCACTCATCGGTTGACCCATCACCAATAACTGTTAGGTGAGGTGGTGAGCTAGTCGGTGAGACCGCACCACCCACTAGAAATCACTAATTAGATTTTCACATCTCTACCTAGGGAGTGTAGGGATCTGAGAAAATAGTGAAAACCTAATTTGTTTAAAAATAAAATTCTTAAATAAATTGGTTAAGTCTGATTACAAAATCTAACTAGAAACTTTTGACTCTTTACAGGAAACATATCTGCATCCAATCCCCTGATCAAAATACTAGACACCCACAGATTGACTGGACCTAATTTCAAGGACTGGTTGAGGAACTACAGAATTATTCTGGATTTCAAAAAATAATCATGTCTTGGATCAGGACCTACCTGCCATACCAGCACGTCCGACTGCTGAACAGAGAGCGTCTCTGAAAAAGTGGATGGATGATGATAACAAAGCCAGGTACTACATGTTGGGTGCCATGTCTGATGACTTGTAGCGCCAGCATGAGAATATTATGACTACCACCAAATGTTGGCTCACCTACAAGAGTTGTTTGGTGAACAAAGTCGCGCAGCCAAGTATCAAGTCTGCCAAAGACTTTTTAAGGCTAAAATACGTGATGGGCAGTCAGTCCAAGATCATTATTTGTCAATGATCAAGGATCTTGAGGAGCTTGAGAAGCTCGGTGTCATCTTAGATAGGGATTTTTAGTTTGATGTGATCTTTCAGTTCTGTCTGATGCATATGGTCAGTTCATCATGAACTTCCATATGCATAAGATGCAGTGTACCTTGGCTGAGTTAATGAACATGTTGGTTATGGTTGAGCTTTCTTTGAAGGGTTCAAAAAGCTCAGTCCTTACTGTGGAGTGGACTTCTTCTAAGAGAAAGTCTTTTGAAAGGAAGAAGTCTGCGAAGAAGCAGAAGGTGGATGGGAAGAAGAAGAAGATGGAACTGAAGAAGAAGGCTGCTGAAAAGAAAAAATATTTTCACTACAATTCAGACGGCCATTGGAAGCAGAACTGTCCTCAGTATCTGGCCACCTTGAAGAACAAGAAGGATGGTCCTTCTGGAGGTATGCTCGTTATAGAATCTAATCTTACGATTTTCTCTACATCCAGTTGGGTACTTGACTCTAGTTCTAGTGCTCATTTGTGCACTTCTATACAGGATCTTGAGGAGAGTAGAAAGCTGAGGGATGGGGATATGATCCTATGCATCAGGAACAGAGCAAGAGTTGCTGCTGTGGCTGTGGGAACCTACCCTCTGCGATTACCATTAGGATTAGATTTAGTTCTTAGAGATTGTTATTATGTGCCTGCAGCAAGCAGAAATTTGATTTCTATTTCATGTTTAGCACAAGAAGGCTATGTGATTAGCTTTCATAAGAACCATTGTAACATATTTTATGAAAATAATAAAGTTGCAAATGATTTTCTTATTAATGGTCTCTATCAGCTACATATTGATGTATCTGTATTTCATATCAAGCAAAAATATGAATACCTTAGTCGGGAGTTCCTAGACTATCTTAAGGACAATGGCATAGTCTCTTAATGGACTCCACTGGAATGCCACAACTCAACGGGATTTCAGAACAGAGGAATCGGACCCTGTTAGATATTGTCTATTCCATGATGAGCTTCACAGACCTCTTTGAGTTTCTTTGGGGACATTGTCTCATGACAGTAATATATGTATTGAATAGGATTTCCTCTAAAATCGTTCCTACCACATCGTATGAGATATGGCATGGTAAGAAGCCAAGTTTGAGTCATCTCAGAATTCGGGGTTATCCGGCTCATGTCAAGAGACAGCAGGCAGACAAGTTAGAGTTTAGATCTTTTAGAGCTCGGTTCATAGGATATCCTAAAGAGTCATTAGGATACTATTTCTATATTTTGGAAGATCATAATGTGATTGTGAATCGACATGCTATTTTTCTTGAAAAACAGTTTATTCTAGATGGTGGCATCGGAAGAATAATTATGCTCAAGGAGAATGTCTCCCAAGAGCAACGAGCTAAGGAACCTGAGGAACCAAATCAATTAGAACTAGTCCTAACACAACCTCTTCCACCTCGTAGATCGACAAGGATTTTCCATCCTCCTGAAAGGTACTTAGGTACTATACAAGAAGAAGTAGAGAAAATATTTCTTACGGAAATGGGGCTCATAGTGATGACCCCAAGACCTATGATGAGGCGATATCAGATATCGACTCCAAGAAATGGTTAGAGACAATGAGATCAAAAATTGACTCGATGCACTCAAACCAAGTCTGGACCTTGGTAGATCCACCTGGCATCTCGGAGCTGGAATACTCATTTCAATGATGTGATCAAAATATTTGGTTTCATCAAGAACGAAGAGGAACCATGTGTGTTCAAGAAGGTCAGTGAGAGCACAGTTGTCTTCCTCGTACTGTACGTAGATGACATCCTCCTGATTGAGAATGATATTTTTATGTTGACCTCAGTCAAAATATGGTTGTCTAAGGAGTTCTCTATGAAAGATCTAGGAGAGGCATCCTTTATATTGGGTATTAAGGTCTATAGAGATAGCCCAAATAGGATGCTATGACTCTCACAGAAGATGTACATAGAGGAGGTGCTAAAAAAATTTAGCATAGAAAACTTCAAAAGAGGTTTAGTACCTTTTAGACATGGCATTCATCTCTCCAAGAAGATGTGCCCTAGCACACATGAGGAGATTGAACGCATGAGCAAGATTTCTTATGCTTCGCAATAGGAAGCCTCATGTATGCCATGCTATGTACACAACCTGATATAGCCCATGCTGTGAGTATCACAAGCAGATATCAGTGAATCCAGGCGAAGAGCACTGGACTTCTGTGAAATATATCCTTAAGTACTTGAAAAGGACTAAGGATATGTTTCTAATCTTTGGAATGGAGAACTCAGGTTCAGAGATTTACAGACTCAGACTTTATGTCTGATATAGATGATCGAAAGTCACATCTGGAAGTCTGTTCATTTGCAATGGTGGTGCAGTTAGCTGGAAGAGTTTCAAGCAGACGGTGATTGCTGATTCCACCATGGAGGCAGAGTATATTGCTGCATCGAAAGCTGTGAAGGAGACATTCTGGTGTAAGAAGTTTGCCACAGAGCTTAGAGTGATGTCATCGGATGCCATCCCTCTTTATTGTGACAATAATGGTGCCATAGCCCTAGCTAAGGAGCCAAGATCTCACCAGAAGTCCAAGCATATCGAGCGGCGATTCTATCTGATCCGTGATTACCTCGAAAAAATTATGTCGAGGTTAAGAGAGTCGACTCCACAGACAATGTGACAGATCCACTAACAAAGCCATTAGGCTAGCAGAAGATCGAAACCCACCTTGAGAAGATGAGACTTAGATATGTAGCCAATTGGCATTAGGTCAAGTGGGAGTTTGTTAGATGTGTGCCTTAGATGCCAGATTGGCTGACACATTCTGTACAAATCTAAGGGCAAATTTATAATTTTGACTATAAATAAATAAAAAGTTATTTTACTATCACATTATATACATTATGTCTGTGATACATTCTTTGAGTTAGTAGGAATGTTAATTCATATTTTTAAGAATTAAAAATTTAAGGCATGAATTTACATAACTAACTCATAAACAGCTCCTGACCATAGGATCATCATGAGGATGGTGATCGATCCGAAAGGTTGGTGTACGATCGCTTCCTTAGGGTAGATGTATCTTGAGTCTACGGTGTGGAGACACCGGAGTGAGGGCATTGCTGCGATCATCTATAGGGTAATCTAGTTATCCTAGAGGTATTTCTCTATTTTTCATATTTTTAGATTTAATTTTAGATTTAATATCAGATAATAGAAATTAGATCTAATAGATCTTAGATCTGAAATATCATGGGATAATTTTTTTTTGAAATATTCCGCCCCAGATCTCATTAGATCTGGAAGATCCTACAAGAAAAAAGCTGATTTTTCCTTCAACTTTTCCTCAGCCCTCTACTTTCTCTTAGATCCTTCAATGAAGTGCATAAATAGGTACTAGAGTCTAATACTCAATTAGGAGAAGAAAAAATCATAAGATCAATTTTAAGTAATTCCAACATGCCTTCTCAAGATGCGTCCTCATTTCTTTAGGCTCTCCAGGTATATACCCCTTAAATTTTTTAAGGTCCCTATGATAGTTACCAACATATTGGCCAATTCAAATAAAGTGCCATAATGATTATTCATATATTAGTTTATCATAAACTGTCCATACAAATTAAGAAGGGATCACAGGATCAAATCCACTAGCAATTTCTTATGCATGATCATGTCAAACTTCTCAAGCTCCTCAATATCCTTGATCATGTCAAATATTGATCATGGACAAATTACCCATCATGCATCTTATGTGCTATGCAACTCTGATCATCTCACAACACTTATAGATGAGTCAGTATATCCTTGATAGTTTACATATCCTCATGCATACATTGGAGTTTATCTGACATGGATGCCAACATAAAACACCTACTTTTATTGTTATTGTCCATCCACTTATCAAGCATAACTTGTTGACTTTGGATTGGATGAGCCAGTAACACAAGGATATCCTGATCGAGAACATGGTTTAATTTTCTAAAAACTAAGAATGATTCTTAGGTTTCTGAGCCAGTCTATGTAATTGATTTTGATTAAATGGTTGATATCTAGAATTCAAGCTAGAGGGTTGGAAGCTGACATAATAAATCGCAGAGAGTAAAGATTCTAGTTAGATATTTATACTTGATTTTAAATTTACTCTAGAGACTTTTAGAAGAAAATAGGATCTCATTATTTTCTCAGATCTCTCAACTCTCTAAGTGAAAAAATAAAAATCCTAACACGACAACTGAATTTTTAGTGGATACTGCGGTCCACCGATATTGTGCACCTCACCTAATAGTTATTGATAACACGTACATCGATGCATAGACAATTCTTTATCCAGATGCTTCTATAAGCATGTTGCAGCAACTTGATCTCTAAGTCATATGGGCTCACCTAATAGTTATTGATCATACTCCTTAGTTAAGTCAGACCTACCGTTCACAAACAGGTGTAAAACTATCATTGCATCCTTCATCTAACAATTATTGGGTCTAACCCAATCTTTACCTTAGAGCAACTCTTTGCTAATAGAGTGGTTGCATATTCTCGATGCAACTGAACCACTGTCACCAGTCGAGAACAATCAATGTCGGTAACATGCCCACACATCTACAAGGTGTAAGATCACTAGACTTAATATTTATGAGGAGATTGATTCAGGTCTATTCTAATCGGTCATCATCATGACTAGTCCTATTGGCATGGGCTAAACCGAACCACCAAGCAACTTGATTCAAGACACAATCTATCAAGTTGGCCAGGTAAGTGAAGATGAGTGGGAGGCTCCCCCTTGACAATTCAAGGATCCTAATTAAGTAACCACTATCTAACACTTGTCTTAGATATCATTTGGTCAATTGGTTTCAAATAGGTTAGCTTAAGTGATTAAGGCTCAAGCCATCAAGCCAAATTAGGTCTTTGGATCAATCGATTAAATAAATGAATTTCAATCAATCTGACCAAGTACAACTATTAGTTTGATCGTGAGTGATCTAATCCTAGTCAACTCTTGAATGGGTTTGATCAACCACTCAAATCGATTAAATTTCATTAAGTTCAAATCAATTATCCTAGGTATAATCAAACTATAAGACCTAATTTAATCTATTCATGACCAATCTCTCATGCACAAACACAAATTTCAGATCTTAAATCTAAATTTTTAGATCTAAATTCTTTACATAAAAAATAAATTTGGAATCTTAAAATAATTCTCAGATCATTCATACAATCATATATCACATATATGAATTAAATTTTGATCATAAAAATAATTTCAGATCTAAATATGTAAATCACATATCATATATATGAACAAAATTTAGATTATGAAAACTAATTTCAGACCTAAGCATACTTTTATATATCATATATATGAATAAAAAATAGATCTCAAAATTTTTTTTAGATTAAATATTAATATATATATATTATATATATGAAAAAAATCAGATCTAAAATTTTATTTTAACTAAAAATTTTTAATATTGTTCTAGAAAAATCATACAGCATAATAAATTATACCGGGATAGTCTTATGTCAGAATGATATCAAAAACTTTCAAATCTAAAATTTTTCTCTATAGATTTCAGATCTAAATTTTAAAATTCAGATCTAAACATGTTTGATATCGAAACTAGTTTTTGATTTTTAGATCTATGAAATAATTTCAAATCTAAGCCACTACTCATATATCTCATAAATGACAAATAATCAGATCTAAAAACTAATTTTTCAAATCTAAATTAATAATCACATATCTGATACATGATTAAAATCAGATTTAAAATCATTCAATATTGATATAGGACAACCTTTTCAACATAAGGGATAAACTCTTTGCTAGGACTGTCTTATTTCATATCAATGTCGAACAAATCATGATATATCAGATCTAAAAATATTCATATATCTCATACATAAAGAAAAATTAGATCTAAAGTTTTAAAATATATTTCAAAATATCCAACATTGATATAGGATAATCTTTTCAACATAAGGGCCAAACTCTTTGCTAGGACAACCTTGTTTCATATCAATGTTGGATCTATATCAGATTAACTTCAGATCTGATTTAGAAATCAAATCTCATCTTATTCTTATACATATGAACCAGTATCTTGGATACCACTATTAGATTTTAGATATTTTGCATGCAGATTTTAAAATAATTTTGAAATTAAGCAGCAGAAGTCAAGATTAAAATAGTTTTAATCCTATGCATGCATAGATCAAAATCTTATACCTATTGATCTAGTTCATATGATGATAAATAAGATATAAAGTATTTATTTTCAAAGATTAAAAATTTATTTAAGATTGAATCATATATCTGAATCGTAGAACTCCTTTCTAAATTTGGATTTGTGGAGGCCTTCAGGTTCTGATGTAGCCGCGCACGTGCCCGGTCTCTATGGATATCCACATGAGGTCTGATCTGATCAGAGGCTCTATGTTCTCTTGAGATATTAACTTTCTTATGAGAATATTTTTTTGATGGTTGAACAGGATCTCCTTCAATCTCTAAGACTTTTTCAAGAAGGAAGAAAAGGTATAGGAGGAAGAAGAAACTAGAAGAGAGGAAACCCTTCTCTCTTTTTTCTTCTCTCTAAAGCTCATGCCCCAAGCTGATCCGTGCCCAATTATTCACATCCCAAGTGGGTTTTCAGATGCTCTCCCATGTCCATAAGCCCTCTTATTTATAGATGGCATCCCAGGGTTTTCAGGAGTTAGAGTTTGGCTAGGTTTGTTAAGATGAAACCCAATCAAATTGGGAGTCCTATTTTGATCCAATCAAAATCAGGTAAAATTAGATTTGATCTCAACCAAAAATGGACATAAGAGAGGTGGCATGGAGATGCATGGGCTGATCCAACCACATGCCAAATTAGATTTGGTGTTGGGCTTAGGTGGTGCAAAAAGAGAGGTGGCGCAAAGAAGAAATCTAGTCCAACTAGGATTCATTTGTTTACTGATTTAAATATAATTTAATCCTAACCAATTTAGAATTAGTTAGCAATCAAATTAAGTTAATTTCTAATCAAAGTAGGAATTGTTCTTCTTATGCAATTGGATTATCTCATAAATCAATTAGGCTTGATCTAATCAAATCCAAACCAATCTAAATTAGATCTAATTCAATTAGATCTAATTTGAATTCCATAGCTCCATCAGATTGAGTCAGATAGTAATCTAATTGCTAATTGATCCTCCTACAATTCACTAACACTTAGTGAATCTTTTAATTATAACTTTTGTATTAGATTACATCAATCATATTGATAATTAAATTCTATTACGATTCATAATTGTAACTCAACCATCTAATCAGTCAGAAACCTCTATTATATGTGACTCCATAGGTTCTATTCTGTCTAGTAGTCAGATATATTATGATCCCTATCACAATATCATCGAAACTCTTTTCAATGGGTTAGAGTACTTCTAACTCACACCCATCAAGGATCATTGATCCGGAATGATTCTAGTGAGAACTCACAATCTACTAGTGATATCTAGTAATATGTAGTGGCAACCTAATAGAAGAAAAGTGATGACCTTTAAGTGTAGTTACCATATAATTCAATCTCTCTATCATGAGTTCCGACCAGATGATAGGTTATGGATAAATCATCAAACCTCAACATCTGTCATATGATAGATTTAATTAGTTAGATTTCGATTGTAATTCTCATAAAAATTTTTTCTATCAATCACACTACTATGGCCATAGACTTGAGGACTCAGCCTCTTAATTTTATAGGACTATTCTCTTCTGCTAAGGTTAATAGATTCCATCTAGATGTGCACCTTACTCCCACAATAGACCAACTATCACCAATATCCACTACAAGAACTCATTGAGTCAATATTTCTATATAATCAAACTCCAGCAGCCTCATTGTGAGTAGTTGTGGTACCACAGGTCAAAAGACTATTCACATAACTGTAGCATCGAAAAAGTTACTAATGAGTGAGCAGATATCTATATGACTTCTCATGTTGATTACGCTCAGTGCCAGTTATTCTCTAACAACCACCTGTACTCTTACTCAATATCTCTATACTGTAGACTCGAGACTCATCTATTCGAAGGAAGTGATCCGTATATTAGTCTATCTAGATCAATCACCATCTCTATAATGATCCTACGATCGAGAGCAATTTAAGAATTAATCACCAATGACACATGCCTCAAATTTTCAACTCTTTGAGAATATGTGTCATTATCTAATTAATTCTTTAGATGATTCATGGACATATATAATATGAATAAAAATAAAATCTATCCATCAAGTATAAAATCATGTCTTAGTAATATGATATGCATCAGCCAAGATTAGCTTCTAGGACATACATCTAACAGTATTTTATATACTCGACATAAAAAATAATATTATAATAGTTTCAATTAAAAACTGTGGTTGACATAATTTATTTAGTTTTTAAAATAATTTTATATTAATTTATCTATATTTTATTTTCATTCATGGGACCAGCAGACCAACACATTATTTTATACTGTTGGATGAGAATCATTTTTCTACTGATACATTGTGGATACTAACTAACAATCTTATATAACATCCGATCTCTCTGATGGAAAATCGACATCGGTTGGCAGGTCCAAAGATAGGTCTGCTGTGGCCATTTGCTGTAGATCAAGGACAATGTTAAAGAAGTTATATATAGATAATAATACAAGATTTAATTATACAATTATGGATGACAATGTAAGATTTAAAATAATATATTTTGTAGGCTAATAACTCAATAGTCTGTAACTAAATTGAAATTGAAAAACTAGAGTAATTGATATGCCTCAAGCCTAAATTGACACGGAGGGATATATTTCAATATACTACTTTAATTTTCAAATGAATTATTTCTATATATTTCATTCGATGATATAGAGCTATAGATATCTTCGGTCTATCTATTGGATGGTTAAATTGAATTTTGATCCCCTTGTACCAATCTCTTCAGTCTCAAGTCTAAACCAATACGGAAGAGTATATTTTGATATACTCCTCTGATTCTCAAACGAATTATTCCTACACATCTCATTCAATGATATGGATATATCTTCACCTCTATCCTATCCATCAAATAGGAAGATTGACTTTTAACCCCTAGATCCCCTTCCTCCAACTCAAGATGGGGGGCACAATATCCTGAAGGTTTGAATTTTTCTTATTTCTTGATTTGATTCTGCCATTCAGGTATGCATCTCGAGTTTAAATATTACAGATTTCCTCATAATAAGTATGTAAAAGAGTTTGGAATCATGGTTAGAAATCAGCTTGTTATAGTTAAAAAAATAAAATAAAAACTTAAAAATAGTACTTAAATCAGAGACCAACAAAATAAATAAGAAAAAGAGGAAAAGAAGGCTCAGATCTGCCATTGAAAATAAGGTATTGCAAGTTTCTCTGCACCATTAACCATGAGGTGGCCGCAAGCGGTTGTCTGTGATGTAACAAACTATCCAAGCTTGTCATGCAACTATAACAACAAGAACAAAAATGCATGACCTCCATCAATCTCTCTCTCTAGACTCTTTAGACGCATCTCACACAAGCAGTCATCATAGCCTCCCCGAGCCCCTGGCCACCTCCCTGAGCCCCCCACCCCTATCCGAGCCCAATCTGAAAATTAAGAGAAGAATTTTTTTTAAAAAAATTAAAGAAAAACTTAAAAATAGTACTTAAATTAGAGAACAAAGTAAATAAGAGAGAGAAAAAGAAGAAGGAAGAAGGCTTAGATCTGCCATTGAAAAATAAGGCATTACAAGTTCCTCTGCATCTTTAATCATGAGGTGGTTGTAAATAGTTATCTGTGATGTAACAAACCATCTAAGCTTATCCTGTAACTACAATAATAAAAACAGAAATGCATCACCTCCATCGATCTCTCTCTAGACTCTTTAGACGCATCTCACATAGGTAGTCATCATAGTCTCACCGAGCCTTTGATCGCTTCCTCGAGCCACCCCTACCCTAGCCCAGTTCGAAAACTAGAAGTAAAATTTAAAAAAAAAAATAAAAAAAAACTTAAAAATAGTACTTAAATCAGAGAATAATAAAGTAAACAAAGAGAAAAAAGAAAAGAAGAAGGCTTAGATCTGCCATTGAAAAATAAGGCATGGCAAGTTCCTCTACATCTTTAATCATAAGGTGGCTGCAAGTGGTTATCTGTGATGTAACAGACTATCCAAGCTTACCTTGCAACTACAATAATAAGAATAAAAATGCATCACCTCCATTGATCTCTCTCTAGACTCTTAACTCTTTAGGTGTATCTCGCACAGGTAGTCATCATAGCATCCCCAAGCCCCTGACCACCTCCTCGAGTCAGTCAGACTTTAGACTAGACCTAAGGCCTAGAAAAATGCTCCTCTGATCACCATCAGAGTAGATGAGCAGGTCAGAGCCAGTCCACCATGGTCCACCGATGGTGGTTCGGCCAGAGCTTGCATGGTTCTGGAGGAGAGAGCTCTCTCATGCTTTTGATCCAATGCTTTTAATTAATTAATTAATTAATTAAATATCTATCTAATTAATTAAATTAATATTTAATGAATTAGTTTTTTAATATCTAATTATTATTAATTAACATAATTTAAATAAAAAAATTAGCTTTTAGTGACAGCATTAGCCGTCGCTAATGCCATTGCTAATACTCATAATAGAAGACGAGCTGTCATGTAGGGACTGAGGTGCAGGCTGCCGCGTAGGGACTGAGGGGTGAGGGGATGGGTCAAGGATAAGACGTCAGCTCGAGAACACGACCGCAGGGATGGGGCCATCAGAAGGCCATGCGGGTCGGATGAAGGGAAAATGGGTAGTTCAAAGCATATATTTTTAAAATTTTATCATAAAAAATTAAAAATTAAATATTTTAATCTTCTAAATATACTTTAGATTAGATATAAACTATCAATTAAGAATCTATAATATAAAAAATTTACATATAAAATTTGATATAAAATAAAAAACTGCATCAATCACATCGATGCCCTAAATTTGATCTAACCTATAGATCATATTGGTTGAGTTCAGAACTCATCATCTTTTCATAGATCGATGATCTCTACTACTGGTATGCATGATATGAAGCTCTCACTAATGTTGAGCAGCTGCACAGATTGTCCGATCTCTACAAATCATCCCCTCGAAGCCCTGATCGGATCTTCCTTTGCAGGAGTGCTAGCTCACGTCGAAAGCTCTAGATGGCTGATCCAATCTCCTTTCTTCGGATCTTTCTGACTCTTTCAGATCAAAAAATAAAGTTTTATAAGGAGATAGTGGTGTGAAAGATTGAACAAGACTCACTCTTGTATTTTTCTTCTCACAAAATCTAGAGTTGAAATCCTAGATCCTACACCTCACGCCTGAGAGGAAGAATACTTCCTCTATTTCTCACGCACGGAAGCCCAACCCACTCTCAACTTTTCATACCCCAACTCTTAGGTTTTTCATACCAAAAATTACTTCTAATCTTGCACAAAACTGATCCTTTCTTAAGGGTGGCATCCCATGGAAGATAAGGATAAGGAAAAGGTAGTTTCAGTTCAATTTCAAACGTTGGTTGATCCTTATCACCAATTCAAATCAAATTTGAATTAAATTTTAAACTAAAATTTATCTTCATCTTATAAACCTAGAGAGGGGTTGACCAACATTAGATTGATATAAAAAATCTCATGCAAAAATATTTTATGCATGGAGAAAGGTGATGGTGTGAAGAGAAGAGTCCAACTCAATTTGAACTCTAGATTTTCATTCAAATTCAAAACCATTTGAACTCAAATTTAAACCAATCAATTTCTAATTTAAAAGAAATTAGATGTGGACATAGAAAAACTTTTGGGCATGAGAATAATTTATGTAAAAATTTTTTCTACCATGAAGAATAAGAGGGTGCAGATAAAAGAGGTGCAAGGAATTTGAATTCGAATTATTTTTTCATCCAATTATATTCTTAACCCAACCAAATTAGGTTAGACCCAATTGGATTACTAAACTTAATTTAATTATATAATAAATAATTTTGATTAAATTTTAATTAAATTAAAAATTAATCGAGCTCAAGTTCTGATCAAATCAGGAATCGAATACCCTTAGCAATTAGGTCATCTCATAACCTAATCGGGTCAAACCAAATTGAATCCAATTCAATTAGATTTGATCTAAACCTCAATGCTCAATCAAATTGAGCTAATTGATAATCTAATTACTAATCAATTCTTTTATAATTTATCAATAATTAGTAAATTAATTTATTACAACTTTTGCACAGGGTTAATGATCAATCGAATTGATTATTTTATCTTAAAATAATTCTTAATTATCGATCAGTCATATGATCAGTCAGAAATTTTTTTAAGTGTGACCTCATAAATTCAAATCTAAATCGATAGTATAAAAATAATTTTTTAATACCAATCAAAGTGACCATCTAGCAATGATACCCGACATCCGGATAGATCGAAAGATTGCGAAGCATCATTCAAGAACCTATTGGCATATGGTTACCGTATAATTTATTTCTTTAATTCAAATGCTCAAGGTGACCTAAGGTTTAACTGTCAACCATGATATGGTCATCCATATTATATTTTAATTTTTAAAATTCATCACATGGATTACCCCGATCGAGATTTTACTGAATTAAAATATACTGATACATTAACTCCTACTTATTCGGAGAGGTCAATTTCATTTTGACTCACACACTGACTTCTCAAGTACTTGACTGTACCCAAAATTTTTTTATCACTGAATTAGAAATTCAGGTAGTCCGACACTAAAGCACAGTGAGTTGCTTGCAAGTCACTGTAGTGATCTCAGGTCGGAGGGACACTTATACCCATATCCTTTGTGAGCTACTCTTGACAGTAGAGTGCTCAGCAGTTGGTCACATTCAGTAAGATGTACTCCTACATCTCACTTGCATGTCATGCTAGTGTCTTCATACTTCTTGGTTAAGAGGACAACCAACGTACATGGCATACAATGACCTATACTTGATATAGCTATCGTCCTAATAATAGTATATCATTTGGTCGTGAACTTAAGATTTAACGACTAAATGATATATCCTCCTATATCGAATCAAATAGTTCTAAGGATTTCATCACATAATAAGAGTTCAAAATAAGATATACATAGTGATGAAAAAATTAAATAATATTTATTAATTCAATAATTCATATATAATTACAATAATAAGCTCAACCATCAATAGATTGATGATTGGCTTTGGGATACAATTTCCAACAATTCTCACTTGGACTAAAGCCAATCGGTACAGTATCGTATACCCATCTTTGATTTATAGTCTTTAAACTTCTTGACACCGAGGGCTTTAGTAAAAAGATCGGTCAGGTTTTTCATTTCGTCAATCTTCTGAAAGTCGACATCATCTCGATCCACATCTTTTGGACCAGATGGTAGCAGCACAGAATGTGCTTGGTCTGCTGATGTAACTTTGGTTTCTTCGCTTGAGCAATAGTGCCAGTGTTGTCGTAGTACAACAAGATGGGGCCATCAAGGGAGGGTGCTACTCTGAGCTCATTGATTAATTTTGTAACCACGTAGCTTCCTTCACAGAATCAGATGCCGTGATATATTCTACCTCGCAAGTAGAGTCGGCCATAGTGTGCTGCATGAAACTTTTTTAACAGATTGCTTTATCGTTCAGGGTATAAATATATCCCAATACCCTCTTGCTGTCGTCATGATCTGACTGAAAACTGAAGTTTATAAATCTCATAAGTTTTAAATCAGTTTCTCCATAGATAAGCCACTGATTTTTAGTATTTCTCAAATACTTAAGGATGGTCTTTACAATCTTCTAGTGGTTCTCACTTGGATAGGACTGGTATCTACTCACTACCTCTAGTGAGTATACCACATCCAGTCATGTACATGTCATGATGTACATAATAGATCCCACTATCGAAGCATATAAAATTTTACTCAGACGCTCTCTCTCTTAAAGAGTTATCGGACAATCACTCTTCGAGAGAGAAATTCTTTGATCTATCGGAAGATAGTCTTTCTTGAAATTTTTCATGCTGAACCTTTTTAGCACAATATCAATGTACGTCAACAGGGATAATCTAAGCAATTGTTTAGATCTATCTCTATAGATCTTCATTCCAAGGATGAAGAATGCTTCTCCTAAGTCCTTCATGGAGAACTGTGATGATAATCAAATTTTTATTTTCTATAATGCAGGGATGTCATTCTCGATTAAGAGAATGTCATCCACATACAAAATAAGAAATATTGGTGCAAAAATCCGCTTGCGTCGGAGAAGCTGGAGTCGGGGAAGTCGCGGTCACCGTCGGGACCTGCAAGGGAAGTCTAAATCGAAGGTGGGGTTGCTCCGGCAAGATCCTCTGACACTCAAGTCAGTTCTCTGCCTCAACAAGAATGGAGTGCTCGAACGGAGAATTTAGCAGAGTTTTGAGATAAGAAATGAGCTTAGAGAATAACGTATCTGGGTCCCCCTTTTTATAGGCGGAGGAGGTAACGGATTGATGGCAACGTTTGTAACCGTCTGGTAGTGGGCCGCCCACAGTCAGAGGGAATTTATTGCGAAGGGTAGTGGAGCGAAATCATGGCTATCACCGTAGCTCGCCATGTAGAATCAGTTGCGAGGAGTGGAGCAGCGTCCGTTGTCGTGACTTGCCAGCGGATGGGAGAATCGCCCGGTATCCATCGCAGGAGGTGGAGCAGGATTGTGGCCATTTATCATGGCCTGTCAGGTAGTAATGGAGCCGCGTGGGATCCGTCGTAGGGAGCGAAGCAGTGCTGCGATCGTTACTGCGGCCTGTCAGGGAGTGGTGGAGCTGCACGGAATCCACCGCAGGAAGTGTAGCAGAATCGTGGTCGTGATTGTGGCCTGAGAGTGCAGATCTGTCGGCTGAAGTTCGGCTGTGATCGGAGTCTGACCCCACGTAGGGGTCCGGGCGGAGTCCTCCTTGCGGTTGGGGTAGTGGGTGGAGCCCGGCTCCCGTGGGAGTCCGGGTGGAATCCCCTGCAATCAAAATCAGATGCAAAGTCTGGCTCCCGTAGGAGTCCGGACAAGGCTTATCGACAGCTGACGTTGAGGACGGAGCCCGGCTCCCATAGGAGTCCGGGCGGAGTCTACTTGTGGTTGAAGTTGTTGGCGGAGTCCAGCTCCCGTAGGAGTCCGGACGAAGTCTGCTTGCAGCTGTTGGAGTTGAGGACGAAACCCGGCTCCCGTAGGAGTCCGGGTGGAGTCTCCCTGCAATTAAAGTCAAAGGAGAGGTCCGGCTCCCGTAGGAGTCCGGACGAGATTTACCAGTGGTCGATGTTGAGGACGGAGTCCGACTCCCGTAGGAGTCCGGACGGAGTCCACTTGCGGTTGACGTTGAGGACGGAGTCCGGCTCCCGTAGGAGTCCGAGCGGAGTCTACTTGCTGTTGAAGTCGTCGGCGGAGTCCGGCTCCCGTAGGAGTCCGGACGCAGTCTGTCTTGCAGCCGTTGGAGTCGAGGATGAAGCCTGGCTCCCGTAGGAGTCCGTGCGGAGTCTACTTACTGTTGAAGTCATCGACGGAGTCCGGCTCCCATAGGAGTCCGGACGCAGTCTGTCTTGCAGCCGTTGGAGTCGAGGATGAGGCCCAGCTCTCGTAAGAGTCTGGGCGGAGTCTTCCTGCAATTAAAGTCAGAGGCGAAGTTCGGCTCCCGTAGGAGTCCGGATAGGGCTTACCAGCAGTTGACGTTGAGGACGGAGCCCGGCTCCCGTAGGAGTCCGGGCGGAGCAGTTGACGTGGAGGACGGAGCTCGGCTCCCGTAGGAATCCGGGTGGATTCTACTTGCTGTTGAAGTCGTCGGCGGAGTCCGGCTCCCGTAGGAGTCCGGACGCAGTCTGTCTTGCAGCCGTTGGAGTTGAGGATGAGGCCCGGCTCTCATAAGAGTCCGGGTGGAGTCTTCCTGCAATTAAAGTCAGAGGCAAAGTTCGGCTCCCGTAGGAGTCCGGATAGGGCTTACCAGCAGTTGACGTTGAGGACAGAGCCCGACTCCCGTAGGAGTCCGGGTGGAGCAGTTGACGTTGAGGATGGAGCCCGGCTCCCGTAGGAGTCCGGGTGGATTCTACTTGCTGTTGAAGTCATCGGCGGAGTCCGGCTCCCGTAGGAGTCCGGACGCAGTCTGTCTTGCAGCCGTTGGAGTCGAGGATGAAGCCCGGCTCCCGTAAGAGTCCGGACGGAGTCTTCTTTTAAGGTCGGCCTTGTTGGCGGAGTCGTTGATTCTGTTGAGAACTTCGACTGGGGGTATTTTATACCCAACACCAGTCCCCCTACTTTCGAGTTTGAATTTCGAATGAAGGAAGTACAGAGAGATGGACACAGCCGAAGCCGTCCCTTCAAATCCCGCGCACTGCCGCCCCCAGATATTTTGGCCTTTAATGTGTGCACGTCAGAGCCCATTTTCCGGTGAAGGTGACCTGAAGAGTCTTTTCGAAACCCCCATCGGAACGCGATCCCAAGCATCGTGCTACGAAAATTTGTGAACGATCAACCCTCGATAGTGGTGAGGGGGACATGCGGGACACGTGGCACGCACCAGTTGGCCCAGGAACACTCACCGCCATTACTGCGCTAGGATCCGTCGGCTATTTAAACTCCCTAATCTCCCTTCGTGGCTTCATCCTGTCGATAGGATGGTACCTTTCTTTCGCCTGAGAGCCTAGCTACTCAGCTACTTCCCTCGCACCAGTCCTTGCCTTCTTCAGCCCCCCAATTCTTCTCTGAGGGTTCCCACACCATGTCCTCTACCCCGGAGGCCATTCTTGAAGGGATGTCTAGGGCTTGGAGGAAGGCGAGGAGGAGAACGGCGGCCGGTGAGGATCTCCGTCATTTTAAAGGGGGCTCAAGGAAGAATTCCTTCGACAACAGGGGTTTAATAACGGGGGCCACCGGTAAAGTTATTCTGCCCGAGAATTTTGGAGTAGCAAGGCGGGGTGATACCGGTCAAGAGGGCAGAGCTGTCGTCACAAGTTGTGGCGGGATCCTTGATGCCGTCGGGGCCGAGGGACCAGAAGCGGTCGGCATCGACGGTGGGGCAGGAAAATCTGCTGCGGGGATGGTGGAAGTAGCGCATGCCGACCTTGCTGGAGCATTTTGGGCGGCGGCTGTCGTAGAGCATTCGGAGATGGAGCATATCTCTGGCGTCACCGCTGCCTCCAAGGTGACTCCGGCTCTTCTTGAAACAGGTCTTCGTCACTGCTGTTGTTGTCCTTACCGCCCCCGAGAATCTATCCCACCCTTTTCCCCTTAGGGTTGAGACTTCGGAGATGGAGCGAAGCGAGGCGAGGCGAGAGCCGATAGGTCCGTTACACGCACTGGAGAACGCGGCTGAGAAGGACAGAGACGGGGAGAGGAGTTTGCAGTTGGGAGCGGCCTCCGGTATATCCTTCCCGAACCGTGTTCGTGAGGCTTGCAATGATGTATATCTTTTTTTCTTGACCCATCGGGTCTTGTAACGTATATCTTGTTAAATGAAAAGGAGATTTTGCTACCTTGTCTGCATCTTGCATCGAATA
The DNA here is from genome assembly GCF_000442705.2 of Elaeis guineensis. Taxonomy (NCBI): domain Eukaryota; kingdom Viridiplantae; phylum Streptophyta; class Magnoliopsida; order Arecales; family Arecaceae; genus Elaeis; species Elaeis guineensis. The sequence continues at coordinate 67,814,715 of NC_025999.2, forward strand.
GTTGTTTGTCGAGCTTCTTCATTTTCCTTTCCTCTTTCTTCCTCCTTTTCTTCTCTTTTTTTCTTCTTTCTTCTTCTCTCTCTTTTTTTTTTTTACGTCGTCCTAAGGTCATCGACGACTTCTTTTATCCGTGTAGGGTTGTTATCTGTCGAGCTCCTTTTCGACTTTCACGCCGTTCGAAGATACCCGATTGTCATTTTTCCATCAATGGCTGCAAGTTCGCTTGGGGCCATTCGGGCCCGGGGTCCCTCCTAGGGCTTGAATTCGGGGATCCGAGCTTTCGTTGCCCTCGGGCGCTGTTTGTTTTCCAATCATCACTGTTGCGATCCATTGCCTTCCTTTATTGCTTGGAGTTTTTTCTCCACTGAAGTCGAGGCTAAGTTTGGCTCCCGTGGGAGTCCGGACGGAGAATCCCTCTTGAAGTTGGAGTTGTGGGCGGAGCCCGGCTCTCGTAGGAGTCCGGGCGAAGCCTTCCTTGGTGTCGTGGACAGAGCCCGGCTCCCGTAGGAGTCAGGGCGAAGTCTTCCTGTAATCAAAGTCATAGGCAAAGTCCGGCTCCTGTAGGAGTCCGGACAAGGTTTATCGGCAGTTGCTGTTATCAGCGGAGCCCGGCTCTCGTAGGAGTCCGGGCGGGGTTGTCCTGTAGTTGATGTCGGCGATGGAGCCTAGCTCCCATAGGAGTCCGGGCTGGGCTTACCATCGGTCGAAGTTGCTTAAGTTAGGGCAAGATTTTTCTCTTGGGGGGCGCATATGGGCGTTGCAGGGCCTTCCCCCCATCCGGTCTAAAAGGACCGGGCCTTCGACTTTGCTCAAGTTAGGGCGAGGTTCTCCTCCTGTCCCTAACAGGGCTGTGGGGGCACATATGGGCATTGTAAGACCTCTCCCCCCATCCGGTCTAAATGGAACCGGGCCTTCGACTTTGCTCAAGTTAGGGCGAGGTTCTCCTCCTGTCTCTAACAGGGCTGTGGGGGCACATATGGGCGTTGTAAGGCCTCTCCCCCCATCCGGTCTAAATGAAACCGGGCCTTCAACTTTGCTCAAGTTAGGGCGAGGTTCTCCTCCTGTCCCTAACAGGGCTGTGGGGGCACATATGGGCGTTGTAAGGCCTCTCCCCCCATCCGGTCTAAATGAAACCGGGCCTTCGACTTTGCTCAAGTTAGGGCGAGGTTCTCCTCCTGTCCCTAACAGGGCTGTGGGGGCACATATGGACGTTGTAAGGCCTCTCCCCCCATCCGGTCTAAATGGAACCGGGCCTTCGACTTTATGAGGTTGCCCCTTTTATTTTTGATACAGTTTGTTTGAATTGTCTAAAGACATGTGGGTATGCGGTTTTCGATTAAAACAAAGTCACTGGTAGTACATTCGTAAGTTTTCTGAGCTCCACGGCCATGGGAGGTCGGCTCCTCCGAGCTCCTTAAGATAATAAGTTCCGGGCCGGACTACTTCTTTGACTTCATAAGGTCCCTCTCAGTTTGGGGCGAGTTTCCCCCGATCCTGAGGTTGCGAGACAGCAGCTCGTCGAAGCACTAGATCTCCTGCTTTAAAGGCTTTGTTCTTGACCCGGGCGTTGTAATATCGAGCAACTTTCTGTCTGTAGGCTGCCATTCGAACCTGAGCGATCTCCCATCTTTCTTCCAGCAGGTCGAGGTTGGCTCTAAGACTTTGCAAATTTTGGTGTTCGTCGAATGCCACGACTCGTGCCGACGGGAGTTTAAGCTCGATCGGGATGATGGCTTCCGTTTCGAAGGCTAAAGCAAAGGGGGTTTCCCCCATAGGTAACCTCTGGGTAGTTCGATACGCCCATAGTACATGATAAAGCTCGTCCGCCCAAGTTTCTTTTGCTTTTTCAAGCCTTGTCTTAATCCCCTGCAAAAGGGTTCTGTTAGTCACCTCAGCCTCGCCATTCGCCTGAGGATGGGCTACTGACGTGAAGTTGTGGGAGATGTTTAGATCTTCACAGAATTCGACGAATCTGGCTCCCACGAATTGCCACCCATTGTCAGTGATTAGGGTTCTAGGCAAACCGAACCTGCAAACGATTGATTTCCAGACGAAATCTTGCACTTTCGCTTCTGTGATTTTTGCTAGTGGTTCGGCTTCAACCCATTTGGTGAAGTAGTCGATCGCTACAAGGAGAAACTTCCTTTGTCCGGACGCCATGGGAAAGGGGCCAAGGATGTCCATCCCCCATTGTGCAAAAGGCCATGGGGCACTCAAGGGTGTGAGCCCGGTGGCGGGCTGTCTCTGGACGTTGGCGTATCTCTGGCATCGATCACACTTTTTGACATATTCAATCGAATCATGATGCATCGTTGGCCAGTAGTATCCTTGGCGGAGTAGCTTGTGGGATAAAGACCTGGCTCCCAAATGGTTTCTGCAAACTCCCTCGTGTACTTCCCATAAGACGTAGTCAGCTTCCGAGGGCCGGAGGCATTTTAAGAGTGGCAAGGAGTATGATCTCTTGTACAGTTTACCCTCATAAAGGAGGTATCTCGAGGCTTGATTTTGGAGTTTCCGAGCTTCTTTCGCATCTTGGGGGAGGATTCCATCTCTGAGATAGATTATCAGCGGGTCGACCCAGCTGGACTCGTGGTCGATCTCCATTACGGGCCGCGATTCTTCTGTACTCGGATGTTTTAGAATTTCAAAGAGGATGCCTTTGGGCAATTCGGCCGGAGCCGATGTCGTCAGTTTGGAGAGAAGATCGGCTCTGGTATTCTCCAGCCTTGGAATCTGTTTAATGCTGAAGCTGCTGAAGGCGGGGGTGAGCTCCTTTACCTTCTCAAGGTATCTGGTCATACTGTCCTCTCGTGCTTCGAAACTCCCGCTGACTTGTCCCACCACTACTTGGGAGTCGCTGTGTACCCGGAGTTGATCTATTCTCAGCTCTTTGGCGATCCTTAATCCTGCGATCAGAGCTTCATATTCCGCCCCATTATTTGTTGCGGGAAACTCGAAACGCAGAGCATACTCCACGATGACTCCCTCCGGGCTGACCAAGATCAGGCCTGCACCCGCGCCTGCCATGTTGGAAGATCTGTCCACATAGAGGGTCCAAAAGCAATCGGAGGGATTGGCCTCTTCGTTGGGGGAGTTCGGGTGAGACTTCAGGTCGTCAACTTCGCCTTGCTCAGGCTCGGCCTCCTCTGAGATGGTGCACTCTACTATGAAATCTGCCAATATTTGGGCCTTTATTGCTGGTCTAGGTCTGTAGTTGATGTCGAATTCTATGAGTTCAATCGCCCATTTTGCCATTCTTCCGGAGGTGTCAGCCCGGTGCAAGACCGCCTTGATTGGTTGATCAGTGAGTAGCGTCACGGTGTGCCCTTGAAAGTAGGGTCGGAGCCTCCGAGCTACAATCAACAAGGCGTAGGTCAGTTTTTCTAATTTGGTGTACCTGGTCTCGACGTCCCTCAATGCGCGGCTAATGTAGTAGACTGGTCGCTGGACTTTCGTTTCTTCTTTGACAAGGACGGCCGCGAGGGCCGTGGGAGAGACCGCTAGGTACAAAAATAGTTCCTCCCCAGATTCAGGCTTCGCCAGCAGCGGGGGTGAGCTAAGGTAGCTTTTTAATTCTTCAAACATCTGTTGGCATTCAGAGGTCCAACAAAAGTTCTTCGGCTGCTTGAGGGTTTGAAAGAAGGGCAAGCATCGTTCGGCCGACCTCGCGACAAAGCGATTAAGAGCCGCTATCCTCCCTGTGAGGCACTGAACCTCCTTGATCGACTTTGGGGTGGTCATCTCTTGGATGGCACGAATTTTCTCTGGATTGGCCTCAATCCCGTGCCCTGATACCATGAAGCCCAGGAACTTTCCTGAGGTTACCCCAAAAGCGCATTTAGTTGGGTTCAGCTTCATTCTATACTTTTGAAGAGCGTCAAAGGTTTCCTCGAGGTCGGCGACATGATTTCTGGAAGACCTGCTTTTTACAAGCATATCGTCCACGTAGACCTCCATGTTTCGGCCGATCTGCTCTTTGAAGATTTTGTTCACCAGCCGTTGGTAGGTTGCGCCCGCATTCTTGAGGCCGAATGGCATGACCCTGTAGCAGTAAAGGCCATGATTAGTGATGAAAGCTGTCTTTTCTTCATCTTCCGACGCCATTCTAATTTGATTGTAGCCGGAGAACGCGTCCATAAAAGTGAGGAGCTCATGGCCTGAAGTAGCGTCCACCAGTTGGTCGATTCTGGGAAGGGGGTAGCTATCCTTTGGACAAGCCTTATTCAGCTTTTTGAAGTTTATACACATCCTCCACTTGCCGTTTGCTTTCTTGACCAAAACAACATTGGAAATCCAATCAGGATAATTGACTTCCTTAATGAATCCGGCCTTAAGAAGCTTATCCACTTCCTCGGCTATCGTCTTCTGCCTCTCCGGGGCATGGCCCCGGATTTTTTCTTTTTTCGGTCGATGCTTTGGGTCGACAGCCAGATGATGCTCCATGACTTCCGTGTCAATCCCCGGCATGTCAGCTGGAACCCAAGCGAAAACGTCCGCATTTCTTCGTAGAAAATCAATAAGATGCATCCGCACCTCCTCCCCCAGGCTGGAACCAATTAGCACCACATGATCCGCGTTCCCATCATTCAAAGGGATTGGTACTAGATCTTCGATTGGGCCGCCCCTCTCTTCAGTGAGGTCATCACGAGCATCCAATCCATCGACAGGACAGGGGTCCGATTGATCGCTTCTTTGCAAGGCGATGTTGTAGCAGTGTCTAGCTAGGGCTTGGTCTCCCCGGACCTCTCCAATCCCCTGGCTGGTGGGGAACTTCAATTTCAAATGGTAGGTCGATACGACAGCTCGAAGAGCATTGAGGCCGGGTCGGCCAAAGATTGCATTGTAGGCGGATGGCGCCTTTACCACCAAGAAATTCACCAGAGCCCTGGACTGCTTTGGATACTGACCCGCGGTCACAGTCAAAGCTATCATTCCCTCCATCGGAATGGCATCACCGATAAACCCTATTAAGGGGGAGCAAATCGGTCTCAGATAACCGCTAAGAGTGGACATTCTTGAAAAGGCATCGTAGAACAAGATGTCGGCCGAACTTTCGTTGTCGACGAGAATGCGACGGACGTCGTAGTTTGCTATATTCAAGGAAACTACGACCGCATCATTATGAGGGAATTGGACTCCCTGGGTGTCTTCTTCGGTAAAGGTTATGGGTTCTTCAACTTTTTGCCGCTTGGGGGATGCAGCTGGTATGTTGGTTGTCCCCCGCCGGGATTCCCCCAAGATGGCATTGACGGAATCCGACAGAGGTCGGTCATCCGGCCACTCCTCATCGGCGACCATAGCCGGAGATAATTGTGCAAAGGCCTCGCAAGAAGGCATCAGATGAAGGAAGGAGGAGTGGGTGCCGGAGAAAATGGCCGGAAGTGGATCCGTTGAGCGCTCCTTTAAGAATAAGGGTATTGTGAAGACGCCACCCTTCCTCTAGCGCCAATCCTGTTGGTGCAAAAATTTGCTTGCGTCGGAGAAGCTGGAGTCGGGGAAGTCGCGGTCGCCGCCGGGACCTGCAAGGGAAGTCTAAACCGGAGGTGGGGTTGCTCCGGCAAGATCCTCCGACGCTCAAGTCAGTTCTCTGCCTCAACAAGAATGGAGCACTCGAACGGAGAATTTAGCAGAGTTTTGAGATAAGAAATGAGCTTAGAGAATAACGTATCTGGGTCCCCCTTTTTATAGGCGGAGGAGGTAACGGATTGATGGCGACGTTTGTAACCGTCTGGTAGTGGGCCGCCCATAGTCAGGGGAAATTTATTGCGAAGGGTAGTGGAGCGGAATCGTGGCTATCGCCGTAGCTCGCCATGTAGAATCAGTTGCGAGGAGTGGAGCAGCGTCCGTTGTCGTGACTTGCCAGCGGATGGGAGAATCGCCCGGTATCCATCACAGGAGGTGGAGCAGGATCGTGGCCGTTTATCATGGCCTGTCAGGTAGTAATGGAGCCGCATGGGATCCGTCGTAGGGAGCGGAGCAGTGCTGCGATCGTTACTACGGCCTGTCAGGGAGTGGTGGAGCTGCGCGGAATCCACCGCAGGAAGTGTAGCAGAATTGTGGCCGTGATTGTGGCCTGGGAGTGCAGATCTGTCGGCTGAAGTTTGACTGTGATCGGAGTCTGACCCCACGTAGGGGTCCGGGCGGAGTCCTCCTTGCGGTTGGGGTAGTGGGTGGAGCCCGGCTCCCGTGGGAGTCCGAGTGGAATCCCCTGCAATCAAAATCAGATGCAAAGTCCGGCTCCCGTAGGAGTCCGGACAAGGCTTACCGACAGCTGACGTTGAGGACGGAGCCCGGCTCCCATAGGAGTCCGGGCGGAGTCCACTTGTGGTTGAAGTTGTTGGCGGAGTCCGGCTCCCGTAGGAGTCCGGACGAAGTCTGCTTGCAGCTTTTGGAGTTGAGGATGAAACCCGGCTCCCGTAGGAGTCCGGGTGGAGTCTCCCTGTAATTAAAGTCAAAGGAGAGGTCCGGCTCCCGTAGGAGTCCGGACGAGATTTACCAGCGATCGATGTTGAGGACGGAGTCCGGCTCCCGTAGGAGTCCGGACGGAGTCCACTTGCGGTTGACGTTGAGGATGGAGCCCGGCTCCCGTAGGAGTCCGGGCGGAGTCTACTTGCTGTTGAAGTCGTCGGCGGAGTCCGGCTCCCGTAGGAGTCCGGACGCAGTCTGTCTTGCAGGCATTGGAGTCGAGGATGAAGCCCGGCTCCCATAGGAGTCCGAGCGGAGTCTACTTGCTGTTGAAGTCGTCGGCGGAGTCCGGCTCCCGTAGGAGTCCGGACGCAGTCTGTCTTGCGGTCGTTGGAGTCGAGGATGAGGCCCGGCTCTCGTAAGAGTCCGGGCGGAGTCTTCCTGCAATTAAAGTCAGAGGCAAAGTTCGGCTCCCGTAGGAGTCTGGATAGGGCTTACCAACAGTTGACGTTGAGGATGGAGCCCGGCTCCCGTAGGAGTCCGGGCGGAGCAGTTGATGTGGAGGACGGAGCCCGGCTCCCATAGGAGTCCGGGTGGATTCTACTTGCTGTTGAAGTCGTCGGCGGAGTCTGGCTCCCGTAGGAGTCCGGACGCATTCTGTCTTGCAGCCGTTGGAGTCGAGGATGAGGCCCAGCTCTCGTAAGAGTCCGGGCGGAGTCTTCCTGCAATTAAAGTCAGAGGCGAAGTTCGGCTCCCATAGGAGTCCGGATAGGGCTTACCAGCAGTTGACGTTGAGGACGGAGCCCGGCTCCCGTAGGAGTCCGGGCGGAGCAGTTGACGTTGAGGACGGAGCCCGACTCCCGTAGGAGTTCGGGTGGATTCTACTTGCTGTTGAAGTCGTCGGTGGAGTCCGGCTCCCGTAGGAGTCCGGACGCAGTCTGTCTTGCAGCCGTTGGAGTCGAGGATGAAGCCCGGCTCCCGTAAGAGTCCGAGCGGAGTCTTCTTTTAAGGTCGGCCTTGTTGGCGGAGTCGTTGATTCTGTTGAGGACTTCGGCTGGGGGTATTTTATACCCAACAAGAAATATTATCACAGAGTTATTAATCTACTTGTATATGCAGGGTTCCTCTCCATTCTTATTGAAGCCATACGTTCTTATCACTTTATCAAAATGCATGTTTCAACTCCAAGATACCTGCTTAAGTCCATAAATGGACCTCTGAAGCTTGCATACCTTAGACTCATCTGTGGATATGAAACTTTCAGATTCTATCATATATACCTCTTCTTCCAGCTCTCCATTTAAGAAGACTGTTTTTACATCCATTTGTCAGATTTCATAGTCCAAATGTGCTGCTATCGCAAACATGATCTGAATGGACTTGAGCATTGCTACAGGAGAAAATATCTCATCATAGTCAATACCATAATGCTGATGATGATCTTTGACAACCAGACGAGTTTATAGATCTCCACCTTTCCATCTACACCCCTCTTCTTTTTGAAGATCCACTTATACTCTACGGGTTTTATCTCTTCAGGTGGGTCAATCAATGTCCATACATTGTTGACTTTCATGGACTCTATTTTGGATTTCATGGCTTCCAGCGACTTATCAAAGTCAGACCTCTATATCGCATCCATATAGGTGATCAGATCCTCATTATTCTCATTGAGTTCAACTAGATCACCATCTCAGATCAAGAAACCGTAGTATCTATCCGATTAATGTGGTTCTTTACTGGATCTTCTAAAAGATGTTTCTATAACAGGTTTCAGATTTGATCTAATCAAGTCTAACTCTATGAGCTTACTAGATTATGTCAGTTCTTCTACCAATCAAATTTTATCAAGTTCAATCTTTGAGGCATTAGTTTCTTCCTCAAGAAACTCCTTTTCTAGAAAGACTGCCCTATTGCTGACGAACACTTTCTGTTTGTCAGCAAGATAAAAGTAATACCCCTTGGTCTCTTTCGAGTACCCTACAAATAGACACTTGTTGGACCTAGGTTCAAGCTTATCAGTTTTAAATGTTTGACATAAGCCGGACAACCCCAAACCTTAAGGTAACAGAGTGCTGGCTTATACCCTGTCCACATCTTATGTGGTGTTTTACTTACGAACTTACTCAAAATTTTATTTAAAATATAACAAGCTGACTCAAGTGTATATCTTCAAAAAGAAATCGACAGACTTACAAAGCCCATCATGGATCGAACCATGTCTAACAGGATTCGACTCCTCCTTTTCAATACACCGTTATGCTGTGATGTTCTAAAGAGGTCCATTATGAGAGAATTTCATTCTCTTCTAAGTATGTCAGAAACTCATTGGAGAGGTATTCTTCTCCTCCATCGAATTGAAGAGTTTTAATACTCTTCTAGTTTATTTTTTTACTTCATCACGAAATCGTTTGAACATTTTAAATGATTCTAACTTATGTGTCATTAAGTAGACATACCCATACCTCGATAGATCATCTGTAAATATAATAAAATAATAATATCTATTTCTGACATCGATGTTCATCGGTCTACATACATCAATATGTATCAGACCTAGAACTTCACTGGCTCGCTTATCTTTTTCAATAAAAGATGACTTGGTCATTTTTCCAAGAAGATAGGACTCACAGGTTGGAAGTGATTCACAATCACTGACTTTAAAGATTTTCTCTTGTGTCAACTTATTTATTCTGTTCTTATTAACATGACCTAATCTATAATGCCAAAGGTAGATATCGGAGATATAACTAATTCTAAGATATTTGCTGGATGTGTACATTACACTAACAGGCTATGATAATATGTAAATATCATTGTTCAGCTATGTATTTATCACATTAACATCATTCATAATGATATTAAAATTATTTTTTTATTAAAAATTCATAACCGTACATGACCAAGAGGCCTATAGAAATAATGTTCAATAAAAAAGAAGGACAAAAGTGATATTCACTAAAAATAATTATATTGACTTGAATGCAAGCTTAATAATTCTTAATGCTAGAACTAGAACTGATCTTCCATCTCCAATATTGAGAAATTTTTTATCTTCTTCAAATCTTCTACTGATCTATAGATCCTACAATGAATTGTAAATATTAAAAGACTTCTGATATCTAATATCCAAGTAGTAGAATCATAAATTAAAAATTATAAAGTGTTATCATATAATTATCTTATCTAGCAACAACTTGCTTCTTTCTCGACTGCTCAGATCCAAGGAGGCAATATACTGAGGATAATTCCTCTTGTAGTACCCCTACTTCTTGCAATATAAGAAGCATTCCACCTGACTCTGATTGGACTTGGGTTTCTTAGTTGACTAGACTTAGGTGCCCCAGCACTTTGCACCCTTTTCTTGTTCTTCTTGTTCTTCTTTTTTTTTCTTAAAGGTCGACGTTCAGAAAAAGACCCTCCCACTACATTCACTGACTCCTTTTGGAGCTGGTGATCCTTCTCAAAGTTCTACAGCAACCCCAGCAAACCATGGTAGTTGACCGCAGGCTTTGTTATTCAAAAATGAGTAAAAAAAGGGAGGTAGAACTTGGGTAGAGAGTTCAAAATGCGATCTTCCCCAACTGCTCATGCAAAAGAAAGCCAAGCTTGCTTAAGCGCTCAATCATCTCGATCATGTACAGTACATGATCGGTGACTGATGCTCCTTCCCTCATTCGAGCATTGAAGAGGCACAACTAGTTTTATACCTCTCAACATCATCAGATGTACCAAAAGACTCGTTCAATATTTGCAACATATCCTGTGGTTGAGCATTCTCAAACGATCACTGAACTCATCATTCATTGCCGCCAGTATAATACAACGAACTCTAGTTCGATCATTGAGCCACTTCTAATAAGTGTCTTAACCATACTACGTACGTTTGGAGCTGGCTCCTCGAGTGTCGGATCTGTCAATACATATAAGATCCGTTCATACTTCAGGATTATTTTAAGCTTTCGATATTAGCTATCAAAATTTGATCCCATCAATTTGTCACATCTAATAGTGATCAGAGCGACAAGATGGTGGCCATAACTGCAAAAGAAAAATAAAACCTAATTAGTATATGAATTGATTAAGCCTAAAGATATAGATTTTAGTCTAAAATTTCTCCTACTATTTTATTCAAATTGATAGCCTCTACCTTCAATTCGAAGAATTAGACTAATTCCTTAGTGGGTACTAGAATCCACATGGACTGCACATGGGCCTGAGTGTGGCTCGGCCAACCCCTGTGCACCCATGAGTAGGTTCTTAATTAATTGTTTCATCAAACAATTTCTAGCATTCAATTTTACCCCCGACACCTCTTCAGCAGGCGTGTGGTGCCTCCACTGAAAGTTCTAATTAGGTCCAACCATTAACATGCTAGAATTTAGTACATCTAACAAACGAGTGATCAGATCCAAGTATGGCTCAACCAACCTGACCATCATCAGAAAGATACAACTAAATCAATATATTATGAATAATAATTCTGACAGTCAGATGAGCGGTATGGCACGTCCAATGATCATCTAAACTATTGGGTCAATTATCATCCAACTTAATGGGAGGCTATTATCTAGTTATCACCATAACTATTTTATTTTTAGGGACCTAACAATTTTAGAAGATTTAATTAGTTAAATTGAGAGATGAGAAAAGACTTGACCAGTTAATCTTAATCCTCCCATTGACTTCACTAAGTTAGATTAAAGAAGATTAGGCATAAGCTGGTCCAGCCAACCGTCATAAATTCTCCTACTGATTTTACCAAGTCATGAAGAAGACTCAAGATAAGTTGAACTAAAGGCACCTAAATCAGTCATACTGATTTTCTAGTTAGCATGGGTCAACCCCAATCATTAAGTGATCTAATCAAAATATGATTCATCATGTTGGCCAAATAAGTGAGATTGGTCGAGGGATATGCCATTAACTTGACATAGATTCAATTTATGTGAGTAGCTCCCAATTAATGACCACCAATCAAAGCTGCCATACTTACCTTAAACACTAACTGGTTAGTCATTTTCAATTTGATCAACTTATAGACTTGGATTCAACCACGGAGCTACGATCAAAGTTCATATTGGTCTAATCAAAGATATGGACTTGACCAATTACAACTATTGAAATTGATCAAGAGAAGAAATTGACTCAATCAGAATTAACTTTTAATTAGATTTGATCAATTACTAACATGGTCCATTATCAATGATTTCTAATCCTAGGTCTAATCTAATTAAATGGACTTGACTCGAGCTAATCCATTAACCTATGAATTATGAAGTTAATACCTTAGATCTTTGATTCTCAAATCTAGATCGCTTAATTCTCAATTAAGTTTTAGGCTGACATGGTTCGGATTCGTATTTGAAAATAATTTTTAATTTTATAAAATATTTTTACAATCAATCATCTAATGATCAAAATACTAATTTTAGATCTAATATATAATATTTTAGATCTAAAATAAAGTTTTAATTTTTTTTTCATTGTTCATCATCATAGAAAAGACGTGCAGCACCCCTACACGCTATAGAAAATCCCATCGAATAGATAAATAGAGTTACGAAACTCTGATTTCTCCTATGACGGATGGCTATGAGGATCTATCCAATCATATTATTATACTACTCAAATTTTAAATTAATTATTTAGATCTAATCTAAATAATTAAAATCAATTTTATAAAGATCAACACAATTAGGACAACCTTTGCACTGTAAGGGTAAACCTTACAGCAGGACAATCTTATATCAGTTTGTGCGATCAGATCTATAATTAATTTTAGATCTAAATATCATATATCAGATCTAATCTTAATTAAATTATATATCTAAATACATATAATATCAGGTTATATGCAAAAAAAATTATGTCATAAGAAACCGTACTTTGATACCAATTGAAGAAAAAATAGATAGTTCAAAGCATATATTTTTAAAATTTTACAGCCAAAAATAAAAAAATTAAACACTTTAATCTTCTAAATATATCTTGGATCAAATCTAAACTATTAATTAAGGATCTATGATATAAAAATTTTATATAAAATCTGATATAAAATAGAAAACTGCATCGATCACATCGATGCCCTGAATCTGATCTAACCTTTAGATCACATCGATTAAGTTCAGAACTCATTACCTTTTCACAAGTTGATGACCTCTACTATGGTAGGCATGGTATGAAGCTCTCACTGATGTCAAGTAGCTGCACAGGTCGTCCGATCTCTACAAATCATCCACTCAAAGCCCTGATTGGATCTTCCTTCGCGAGAGTGCTAGCTCGCATCGAAGGTCTATATGGCTGATCCAAGCTTTTTTCTTCGAATCTCCTGGACTCTTTCAGATTAAAAGATGAAGCTTTATAAGAAGGTGGTGGTGTGGGAGATTGAACAAGACTCACTCTTGTATTTTTCTTCTCATAAAATTTAGAGTTGAAACCCTAGACCCTACACCTCACGCCCGAGAGGAAGAACTTTTCTTCTGTTTCTCATGCACGGAAGCCCAACCCACTTTCAACTTTTCACACCCCAACTCTCAGATTTCTCATGCTAAAAATTACTTCTAATCTGCATAAAATTGATCCTTTCTTAAGGGTGGCATCCCATGGAAGATAAGGATAAGGAGAAGGTAGTTTCAGTTCAATTTCAAACGTTAGTTGATTCTTATCACCAATTCAAATAAATTTGAATTAAATTTTGAAAAAATTTATCTTTATCTTATAAACTTAGAGAGGGGTCTACCAACATCAGATTGGTGTAAAAAATCTCATGCAAAAATAATTTATGCATGGAGAAAGGTGATGGCATGAAGAGAAGAGTCCAACTCAATTTGGACTCTAGATTTTTATTCAAATTCAAACCCATTTGAACTTAAATTTAAACTAACCAATTTTTAATTCAAAAAGAATTAGATGTGGATATGAAAAAGCTTTTGAACATAAAAAAAATTTATATAAAAAATTTTTCTCGTGTGAAGAATAAGAGGGTGCAGATAAAAGAGGCGCAAGAAATTTGAATTCGAATTATTTTCTCATCCAATTAGATTCTTAACCCAATCAAATTAGGTTAGACCTAATTAGACCACTAAATTTAATTTAATTTAATAGTAAATAGTTTTGATTAAATTTTATTCAAATCAAAAATTAATCGAGCTCAAGTCCTGATCAAATCAGGAATCGAACATCCTTAGCAATTAGGTCATCTCATAACCTAATCGGATCGAACCAAATTGAATCTAATTCAATTAGATTTGATCTAAACTTAATATTTAATCAAATTAAGATAATTAATAATCTAATTACTAATTAATTCTCTTATAATTTACCAATAATTAGTAAATTAATTTATTATAACTTTTGCACAGGGTTAATCATCAATTGAATTGACTGTTTTATCCTAGAATGATTCTAATCATCGATCAACCATATGATCAGTCAGAAATTTTTTTTGAGTGTAACCCCATAGGTTCGAACCTAAGCTGATAGTATAGAAATAATCTTCCTATACTAATCAAAATGATCATCTAGCAATGATACCTGTCATCCGAATAGGTCGAAAGATTGTGAAGCATCATTCAAGAACCTATTGGCATATGGTTACCATATAATTTATCTTTTTGATCCAAATGCTCAAAGTGACCTAGGGTTTAATTGTCAATCCTGATATGGTCATCTACATTGTATTTTAATTTTTAAAATCCATCACATGGATTACCCCGACCGAGATTTTACTAAATTGAAACATATTGATATATTAACTCCTTATTCAAAGGGGTTAATTTCATCTTGACTCACACATCGACTTCTCAAATATTTGACTGTGCCCAAAAATCTTTCATCACTGAATAAGAAATTCAAGTAGCCTAGCACCAAAGCACAGTGAGTTGCTTGCAAGTCATCGTGGTAATCTCAAGTTGGAGGGCACTTATACCTATATCTTTTGTGAGCTACTCTTGACAGTAGAGTGCTCAGCAGTTGGTCATGTTCGGTGAGATGTACTCCTACATCTCACTAGCATACCATGCTAATATCTCTACACTCCTTGATTAAGAGGACAACCAACGTACATGGCACACAATGACCTATACTTGATATAGTTATTGTCCTAATAATAGTATATCATTTGATCGTGAACTTAAAGTTTAAGGACTAACAATATATCCTCCTATATTGAATCAAATAATCTTAAGGACTTCATCACATAACAGGAGTTCAAAATAAGATATACACAGTGATAAAAAATTAAATAATATTTATTAATTCAATAATTTATATACAATTACAATAATAAGCTCAACCATCAACAGACTGACAATTGGCTTTGAGACATAATTCCCAACATTAGAGATGCAGGGTCGAGCTGGTGGGGCGGGATGGCTTGGGGATGGGATGCTGGCTCGGGGATGCGACTGCAAAGATGAGGGCACAGCGATGGGGCCGTGGGAAGGTGGTGCGGGTCAGGGTCGAGGGGTTGGGCCTGTGGGGCAGGGGTCACAGGGTCAGGGCCGTGGTCTAGGGGTGGTAGGGCAGGGAACGCGAGGTCAGGCCAACGTGGCCGAGGTGGCGAGTTAGGGCTGATGGGGTCGGGGTGGCCACAGGAGTGGCCAAAGCATGGACTCGAGGCCATGGGACATTAGAGTGCGGAGAGGGGGGAACCATCATGAAGGAGGCATCGGGGAAGGGGGAGCCATCGGGAAGGAGGCATCGACGAGGGGAGGGAAGCGGTGCGGGCTCGGGGTCACGGGATGTTGGAGCGCAGGGAGGGGGGAACCGTTGGGAAGAAGGCACTGAGGAGGGGGAAGCCACTGGGAAGGAGGCATCGGTGAGGGGGAGAAGTCAAGAAGGAGGAGGTGCTGGTGAGAAGGGAATCACAGAAAGGGGAAGGGAAGAGGCACAGGAGAGAAAATTTTATTTTCTCCCATTGGCCGGGGGGGTTATATCTGGTGGACTATTAGCGATGGTACATCACCATCTCTAATACCATTAGTAAAGGTACTAGCAAAGACAACTCACAGTTGCTAAAAATTAATCGCTGTCGCTAATACTTTTATAATTTTTTAAATATTTTTTTAAAAATATTAGTGATGATAAATCTTTCTACCACCAATAACAGTTATAATTAATTAATTTAATTATAATTATAATAAAAAAAATTAAAAATTAAAAATTATTAGTGATGACTTTTGTCATCGCTAATAGACAGTGTTTCATCTCTAATAATATTAGCGATGGCTAAATTTTTGGACCATTTTTTTGATGGTTAAAGACCGTTATTAGCGATGACTTTGTTTTCCATTGCTAATGCCGTTGCTAATATTTAAAATTCTTATAGTGTTTGTCAATTTGATCAATAAAATGATAAAATCGATCAAAATTAGGAAGACGAACAGGCGAAGCTCAATGCTATTTGTTCGTAACCATCATATGACCACACGTGGCCCGCTAAGCAAGCATATACATACATACATACATACATACATACATACATATATAGAGAGAGATAGATTGGATTCTGATTGATCGGATCCTAGTCTATATCCGATCGGCTTCCTGTCCCTTGGATTGATACGTATCTCAAAGCATAGCTTAAAAGCTAATGGAGGCATTTGGCTATTGTCTAGCTGATATGGCACTGTTTAAAAAAAAAGAAGAGAGAGCTTTAAATGAAGGCCATGAGTGCCCCTTCCTCTTGTCTCTTCTTCTCTTGAGGCTATGATGTGGCTATTGTAAAAAAAGAAACAAAACACCCTTATTAATAGGGATAATACATCATCGGCTTTCTCTCTCTCTCTCTCTCTCCATCATAAACACATCACCAGCTCTCTCTCTCTCTCCAATGCAAACATGTCACTGACTCTCTCTTTCCATCGCAAACATGTTGCCAGCTCTCTCCCTTTCTCTCTCCAGTGCAAACATGTCGTCGGCTCTCTCTTCGATGCAACATCTCATTGGCATTTACTTCTTTCCCTCCCTCGCTTTCTCTCTGGCGCAAATACCTCATTGGAATCATTTGTTCTCTGCTAATTGAGTGCAATATATATTTTAACTATTGTTACTTCATTAGAGATTAAATATTTCATTTGGTGTATGAAATATATATGTAACATTTCAAAAAATTTATAATATGGTAAAGACTCTTCGATTATAAGAACCCACACATAGCTTAATTTATTAGAGGATAGATGATTAGACTTTGAAATTTTGATTTGTTGGATAAAAATTATTATTATGATCTGGAAAACAATCATATCTAATAACTTTATTATTGCATTATTTGGATAAAAAGAGTATTTATTAAAAAAATATTGTTCTAAAAAAGAAAGTAAATAAGTTCTTTTATCAGTGTCATTTGGTAAAGTCATTTCAATATTATCAATCAAGTTGGAACTGAGACTTACTAATTAAAAGATTTTTTAATATTTAATGATTATACTTAAATTTGTGTGAATGATAAATGATTAATTTCTACCATGAGTTATAATTTGAGATGCCTAGTTATATCTTTGCTTTTAGTTGCTATAGCACTTCTTTTTAATAAAATAATACCGATTTGATTTTGATATTTAACATGATCTCAATTTGATATGCATCAGTAAAATTGATCTATGCATTTGAGTACTTCTTATATTAACTCTATTTATTGTCAATAATTATATCGAATTACACATATCATGGATGTAAAAAAATATGTACGATGACAACATGATAGCCAACTTTAGCACATCAACTACTTTTGTAGGAGAAGATGCAATGTGCATGATTATATTTCACTCGATGATACTCCCAACTCATTCAACAATGATCATATTGAGAGGGCTTCTAAGGGAGAAGATTATATTGACTAGACTCCAAACTTAGGAAATACTGAAGATTTAGCATTGCAGGAAGGCATGATCTTTGATACTTAGGAAGAAATAATAGAAGCCTACAACCAATATGCGTAAAGCTTTTGATATTCAGAAGGGATCATCTCATCGATCCTCCAAGAGTAAGGAGATCAGTAGATAAGAATTTACATATTGTAAAGAAAGGATATATAAGCCAAAGATCAATATGTCAGTTGATGGGTAAGATCATGCAGCACCCGTAATGCTACACAAAGAAGGATAGAGCATTCACAATAGATCTAAAGCAAAAATATGTATTAGAAAGAATGAGGTTGGCATGTGGAAAGACATAATGCTTTATGATATTCATAATCATGAGCTCATCCATAGCCCATCGAAAGCTCACTTCCTCCGATCACATAGAAAGATCACCGCAGAAAATAAGGAGTTTATAAGGACTTTACATGAACAAAATATTTTATTCAACAAATCCTAGATGCTATCTCACAATTGTATGGAGTTATACAAAATGTAAGCTTCACTAAGAAGGATCTGAGTAACCTTAGAACCAACTTTTAAAAATAGTTATTCAATATTGATCTACAAATAATAGTTAATCATTTCTGAACTCGATAAGCTGAGAATCTAGCTTTTTTTTATGCCATCCAATGAGATACCGATAATAGTATCCAGAATATTTTTTGAATTGATGGGAGGTCAAGGTTATCTTATCAGTACTTTGGTGATGTGGTGACATTCGATACTACATATATGATGAACAAATACAGCAAGCCTTTTGCACTATTTATTGGCATCAACCACCAAATGCATTATTTTATTCGGTTGTATATTAGTCCAAAATAAGTATACTTTATCATTTATTTAGATCTTCCAATCTTTTCTAGAGGTACTTTATGGCAAGCACCTAAAGTACATATTAACCGATCAAGATCCAGCAATAAAAAAAGATAATTGAGCATGTTTTTCCTAATACTATCCATTAATTTTGTAAGTAGCATGTCTTAAAGAATATCAAAAAATGTCTATCTGTTCTTTTTAATTCAAAGAATGGACTAAAGAAAGATCTTTAGCATTGCATCAATGTTTCCATCTCTCCAAAGTAGTTTGAGCATCGTTGGGATGTATTTATCAAAAAGTACTCCTTAGAGTCTGATACCTACCTTAATCACCTATTCAGTATATAAGACCAATGGATGCCTGCATATTTTAGACATATATTCTTTGCTTTATACAACACAGCACAGTGAAAGTATACACTCGTTGTTTAAGGATTGTGTGGACAATCACATGAATGCTTTCAAGTTTGTTACTCGATTTGAGATAGTCTTGGAGAGTAGGTATGATCGAGAGGATGGGGGCTTCTAGATGTACTAAGTTCAACCAACTTTATGGTCAAATTACCCAATCAAGAAACATACTTTTGAAGTGTATATAAGAATAATTTTTAAGCTTTTTTAGGAAGCAACTTAAAATGACCACCATGAATGATATGAAGGTAAAGAAGTATAAGTTGTATGATATAATTGAGATTGAGATATCTAATAGAAATCTAATCAAGAAAATAGCAAACTGTGTAACATGTATCATGTTGGAGAAAAATTTTCATGTTCATATCTAATGTTTGAATTCAGTGGTGTTCTATGTGCTCACATGTTAAAAGTTTTATTGCTTTGCAAATTCACTGTATACTTGCACATTATATATTAAAATACTAGATGAAATCTTCCAAAAAAGGAGGTGCCGATATAGCACAAAGTGTAGATAAAATTCAGGAGGACACGACGTCGAGAACTACAAGATTCAATGGGCTATGTAAAAAGCTTTTGAAATTGGCATATGATGGTTGTATCCTCCATGAAATATGTGCATTCTTGTCATGAATGATATAGAGTTCCTCATTGAAAAAGTTTGTCCACTGAAAAAGAACCTACTTAAAGAACAAAGTATTATAGATGAAAGTCATACTCAATTTTCGGTGGCTATGATGCAATGTAGCCAAGCAAAAAAATAAATGATAATTTTATCATATTTAAAAATCCTCTAGTTTCTAAGTATATAGGTTGCAAAAAGTTTAGCAGATTCAAGCACCTGGTAGAAGTTGCAGCAAAAAAATAGTAGAGATGCAAGAAATGTCATCAAAAGAGATATAATATTCAAACATGCAAGGCAAACATTAGTTAAAGCTATATCTTCATAATTAATTTGTGTTTCTTTTATTTTGATGAAATCTTATCTTGTGACTTACTGGATGGTTATACTTTATGCAGGTTGATGATCTCAATGGCTACATCAGCGATGATTCATCTGGGGAAGAAAAATTTGATGATCGTATAGGCTCACCATTATTTTAAATCATATGGTTATAATTTTATTATGATGGATAATATTTTGACTTAGATAGATATTAAATGTAAATGATATACATAATTTGTTCCATCATTAAGATGCAAAGACATATAGCTGTACATAGATGTGAATGAATTATTACTTGAAGACAACAATATGATTTGTTTTGTTTGGTTTTGTACATATAATATCACATTGATGATAATGAACTTCAGATATTTACTTCTTATAATAGATAATAATATTTTATACTGATAAACACAAATGGCCTAGAATAAACACAAACTCAAAGGAGAAAACATAGGTGATCCAAGGGTCATCTCATGATAAACAATAAGAGAGGAGGATAAACACTAACTTCTATTGAAATAAATACAAATCATCAAAGGATAAATATAAACTTGAGATAATAAACATAAACATGCTCAGGATAAACACAAACTATCTTAGGTTGCTCTCTACCTTTTTTAATCCCACGATAGGATAAATACAAACTACCTTAAAATAAACACAAATGCTATATAAACCATCCAAAATAAACACAAACTGGGGGTCCAAAACTTAGATAATCTAAGGGTCCTCCCATAATAAACAATAAGAGAGAATAATAAACACTAAATTTATTGAAATAAATACAAACCATCTAAGGATAAACACAAATTTAATATAATAAATACAAACATGCTCAAGATAAACATAAACTATCCTAAGTTGCTCTCTACCTTTTTTGATCTCATGATAGGATAAAATACAAATTGCCTTAAATAAATATAAATACCATATAATAAATAAAAATTAGATACAACAAATAGAAACTTTGAGATGATAAATACAAATCATCCAAAATAAATATAAACTTGGAGTTCAAAACTTGGGTGATCCAAGGATCCTCCCATGATAAACAACAAACGAGGAAGATAAACACTAACTTCTACTGAAATAAATATAAATCATTCAAGGATAAATACAAACTCGATATAATAAGCACAAACATGTCCAGAATGAATACAAACTATCTTAAGTTGCTCTCTATCTTTTTTGATCCTATAACAGGATAAACATAAATTGTCCTAGAATAAATATAAATGTTGTATAATAAATAAAAACTAGATATAATAAATAGAAACTCAAAGATGATAAATGTAAACTATCCAAATTAACCATAAACTTAGTAGATTTTGGGGCAGCATTTATGTTTATTTTGGGTAGTTTATGTTTATCATCTCATAGTTTATATTTATTATATAAAATTTTTATTTATTATATAAAATTTATATTAGTTCTTAGGTAGTTTGTGTTTACTATATTATGGGATAAAAAAAGGTAGAGAGCAATCTAGGATATTTTATGTTTATCCTAGATTTGTTCATGTTCATTATATTGAGTTTATGTTTATCCTTGGATGGTTTATGTTTATTTTAGCAGAAGTTAGTGTTTATCCTTCTCTCTTATTATTTATCATAGGAGGATCCTTAGATCACCTAAGTTATGGATTTCGGGTTTGTGTTTATTCTGAGCGGTTGGTGTTTACGTCTCAAAATTTTTGTTATTATATAAAGTTTTTATTTATTATATGAAATTTATATTTATCCTATCATAGGATCCAAAAAGATAGAGAGCAACTTAGGATAGTTTGTATTTATCCTAGACATATTTATATTTATTATATTGAGTTTGTGTTTATCTTCGGATGATTTATGTTTATTGCAATAAAAGTTAGTGCTTATCCTCCTCTCTTGTTATTTATCATGGGAGGATCCTTGGATCATCCAAATTTTGAACCTCAAGTTTGTATTTATTCTGAATGGTTTATATTTATTATCTTAAAATTTTTATTTATTATATAAAGTTTTTATTTATTATATGAAGTTTATGTTTATTCTGGGATAGTTTATGTTTATCCTATCATGAGATCAAAAAGACAGAGAGCAACATAAAATAGTTTATATTTATCTTGGGTATATTTGTATTTATTATATCGAGCATGTGTTAATCTTGGGATGGTTTGTATTTATTTTAGTAGAAGTTAGTATTTATCCTCCTCTCTTGTTTATCATAGAAGGATCCTTGGATCACTCAAGTTTTGGATCCCAAGTTTATCTTTACTCTAGGTGGTTTGTGTTTATCACCTTAGCATTTCTGCTTATTATATGAAGTTTTTGTTTATTATATAGAGTTTGTGTTTATCTTCTCATGGGATCAAAAAAAGGTGGAGAGCAATCTAGGATTTTTTGTGCTTATCCTGGGCATGTTTGTATTTATTATATCGAGTTTGTATTATCTATAGATGATTTGTGTTTATTTTAACAGAAGTTAATATTTATCCTCCTCTTTTGTTGTTTACCATGGGAGGACCCTTAGATCACTCAAGTTTTGGATCCTGAGTTTGTATTTATTCTGAATAGTTTATGTTTACTATCTCAAAGTATTTATTTATTATATCCAGTTTCTATTTATTATATGGCATTTGTATTTATTCTGGGCAATTTATATTTATCCTATCATGGGATCAAAAAAGGCAAAAAGCAACCTAGGATAGTTTGTGTTTATCCTAAGCATGTTTATATTTATATATCAAATTTATATTTATCCTCAATGATTTATATTTATTTCAATACAAGTTAGTGTTTATCCTCCTCTCTTGTTTATCACGGGAGGACCCTTGGATCACTCAGATTTTGGATCCCTAATTTATATTTATTCTAGGCGGTTTATATTTATCGTCTTAGAGATTTTGTTTATTATATTCAGTTTTATTTATTATATGGAGTTTGTGCTTAGTTAAGGATAGTTTGTATTTATCTTATCATGGGATTAAAGAAGGCAACATTATAATTTCTAAATTTTGTGTTTCATTGGGTTATTTGTATTTATTCTAGTAAGTTTGTATTTATTTCTATTAGAAATTAATTTATCCCTCTTTCTCATTCTCCATCATGGGAGGACATAAATTCACCTGGTAGAGCATCCATAATTTCCGAATGAAGAAGATTAAAACTCAAAACAATGACAAATAAGATCCTAAGCACACAACAAAAACTACTCCATACAAACAAGCATAAATTAACCTATCATAACTTTGAACATAAATTATCTAGAAAATAATAATCACACCAGCTACAGAATTGAATAATTATCAGACCTATCAATAAACATAATAACAACCTATAAACAAACTTAAAGAAATATAAAGAATAAACTCAAATGTCATCAAATCTACTACAACAATTGCATAGAAAAAACTTGATTCACGTTTTACTAAATATTTTCATACATAAAAATAATTAGTCCATCATAATAATTGAATTTTTTACAAGAGTTTTCATCCAACTTTATTCACAAGAGATTCATAATACATTCAAATATTTTGATAGAATATAAATATCTTACAAATATACACAAAGAGTGGAGCCAACACAGATATGGTCATAAAGGTAGCACAAAGCAAACTATGATGTTCCCACCTCGTGACCCTTCATGATAATCTAAGCAGCATATCTGGCAAGTAAGTCCAACACACAAGTATCTATAATTGTGATCTGGGCCGCTGTCACCATACTCTCTATAAAATGTATGACATAGATGGCACAATCAGGCCTATAAAATATTTCATGCTCATAGTCAATAAAACAAACAAATGACATACTAGATTAGTTGGCACAAATGTGTGTTGGCACATATAGGATTGAAAATTGGAAACATAATTTTTTCTAGTAATATAAGGGGCACAATGCATTATTTGAAATATTGCGATCCTTGACATGAGCCATTTTTGGCACAGACTATTAGTTGGCACAGGCATGATTTGAGACGAAGCATTAGTTGGCATGAAAAGGCTTAGTTAGCACTTACAATTACATAATTTGGCACATTCTATTATTTTGGAAAAAAGCATCATGCCTCTTATGTGTATAATGTAAAGACACATAAGAAACCAAATTATTATAACAATTATCTGGCACCTTGCTGTGGGCAGTCAGTAAAATGGAGCAGCCAACTATCCATATCAACAGAGTAGACATCTCATGCCATCTCAGTCAACCAGGTCACCTATAAATATAAGATTGAAAATCAACCTCATTTTAGCAATGCATAGGTATACACAATATCCAATAAATACGGTCATTACTTATAAATCTTCTAGTGATGACTCTGTACTCTGCACCACTCACAGATGTATAGCATCTGAAACATGTGTCATCTATATCCATGATAAGCAGGTGCCAGTGTGAAGGCGAGCATATAGCATGAATATCTACTTGACTTCAGCCAATGAATAGGGCATGAAGTCTCACATAGCTGTATCAGAAACCTTCCATATGCTCATTCTAAAAGGACAAAAAAAATGAAACATATATTAGAGTATACAATGCTAGACTAAAATATGAAATTACATGAAGAATACAAAATAATTATCGTAAAGAAGGATTGTAACATAAAGATAGACTCCAAATACATTGAAGGATTGGTCAATGCATGCTGCTACCGAAGGGATCAAAAAATAACTATGACCTACATAGTCCATTGCAAAAAATAAAAATTAACTTGCATATATCTTTGATTTATCCAACTTAGTATATAATACTTACATTGTCATCAATTAAATTGTCAAATAGGATGTCATGAATCTATAGCCGGTTGATGATGCTAATGTCATCACTCCAAACTAATGACCTATATGGTGAAATTAGTGTCAGAACTAAAGAGAATTAGTTTGAAAGATATCAAAATTTTATAAACAAGGACTGCATATTGATCAATTTTTTGTTCTAAAAAATCTAGAACATGCCTACATTCCCCATCATCCATAAGCTACAAATCGGGGAAGTCATAGTTGATCTCAAAAAATCCCTACGTATTGTATGAGTATGTCAGATGTGAATGAAGTATAAATATTCTATTAAATTACAACTCTACTTACCATGTCGTCGTCCTTATGGTGGACTAACTTTTTTTTGGGCTTTCTTGTGGGATCTAGAGTACATGAAGGTAGTGGGATGAAAGGACTGCAAAGAAGACGGGAGCCTCTAACTAGCCACCATGTAACCCATTTGTCGGTATGCTATGGATCTGCATGCTCTTGGAATATTGTTGGGCTATCAGCACTCACAAACTCAATAGATGGCACATCTACCTCCACCTCATGAGTGCTCCTTTTTGCATCCTTTCTTGCTCTTTAATGCTGCCTATAGCTCAAAAATCAACCTATCCTTCTTGATGACAATCCTCTAGAGCTCCATTTTCTAAGCATCGTCTCAAGCCCTCCTCCTCTTGACCTCCATAGAGACACACCAGTATTTGTGTATGAACTACAACTGAGGATAAATAGAAAACAACTAGATGTATTAGTGATAAATTAAAACAAAATAAAAACACGAGAGGCCAATACTGCGGCAATGCTGCATGTGCTATCAGATCTACTCTTTTTCCTACCTGTCCTACTCTTTCCACCTTCATCCCTCTCTATCTAGCAGCTAGAAGGTTCCACCTCAAAGAGCAACACCTCATCCTATATTGCTTGTAGTAGGTCTCCCATATGAAAATGAAGACAAAATAATTAGTCCCCTAATCTTACAAAAGAAATAAACAATACCAAACATCAAATGTAATAATACATGTCTCCCTTTTAGGCCCTTCAAAATCTCTCCAAAGTAGGCCTATTTCCTGAACTGGGGTTTCTCATAGTTTAGGATTCAAGGATGCCGGCCAAAAACAAATGACTTGATTATACCTATTCTCTCAAAAAGCCAAATCTAAAAGAAAAGCAATCAATTATACGGTGATATAATCAACAATTATGTATGCAAATTCAAAATGATAATCCACATGAAATAAGTAGATAAAGGAATAAGTTAATATCTTTCTTATCATCAAAACTATAACGCAACCATGAATATAACCAGTGCTCTTTTTTGCACATCTTTTCCTTCTCTTTACCTTTTTCGTAGCCTCCAGAATGAATTGCATGCAGTGGACTGCTCTGGCCCATGCATAATGGCCAATGTCCCTTAAGGGGTCAATAGTGGAGAAGATTCATGGTGCAATGCAAAGATTCAATAAAAAAAATAAAAATATACCTAGAAGGTACACAACAAGCAATTACACCATAGATCGGATGGCATTGAAAGATGAATTAGACAACAATATCTTGATCCTATCTTTCAATGTATCCCTCCTAACTATCCCCTCTGCAAAATGTGTGGTCCCAAACCATACTTTGGGGAGCCTTCTTCATATCAATGGCTACCCCATTCAAGGATAGTCCCAAAATGAGGGCGACGTCCTCAGCATGAAAAATCAACGTTTGTCCTCCCAAACGGAAACTCCTACTCTCATCCTAGCAATGGAGGAGTTGGTCTACAACTGTTTGTTCCTGTGTGATGACTAGGATGTCAAGCATATAGTGAAAGGATATCTGCCTTATAATGTCCTATGGGCATCCATCAACAACTCCCTGATGCTCCTGATGAAGTCCATATATCATCTCAAATAGCAATGTTAATTTATCAATTGGAGGAGAGCACTTTTTTGCTTCTTCAAAACTCGAGAGCTCCTCTCCCAACTCCTTGAGGACTTTGACCGAGCCATCTATAAGAACCAATAGAGATGAGTCATAAGTTATATGCATCTTACTATAAAAACACATAAATAATATATTAATGAATTAAGCATCTTACTACAAAAGAGATGATACTTCACTTTAAACTTGCTATGGTTCCTAATAACAATCTATGATGATAGTGTCACATCTTCACATAGATCTCTTAAGCAAAATTTACATCTAAATAGAGCACCATCATTGCTATATATATATGCATGCATGTATACATTTACAAGCAATGTAGCTGGAGGGTGCACTTTAAGAATTTCTAAGAATCACATTTGACTGAATTTCACTGGCATGCTCTTGCAAACAAAGAATAAAATAACAAACTTTATAATGCATTTTTAAAGTATTTGGCAAGGGCCAGTTGCAATGTATGGTATGGTTGTCAATCAAATATCATCAGAGGTGAGAAAACATTCATAAATTATACATTACATCATCTTCCTATGATATGATAATTTCAAAAGAGATTGACTATGATACGAGATCATGATAATGCTAATAATATGATATGAAAATCCTCTTATTTTTTTTTTACTTTAATCAACAATGTGAATTCCAACTTATATATGATATATTTCTCTTTGATCTCATTTTATATAAATTAATCCAACATTGCCCCAAATTCTTTTTTCTTTTAATTGGTTTGTTACATGGATTTCCAATTACTGTACCGTGCTACAGCTTTTGGACAGTATAACTATTGTTTTCTCAAGACATTGGAAGAACTTGAATTATCATGCAACATGAAGCTACAACTCATAAATAATTGGTAAGATATAAATACCCAGTGTAACAAAAATTCATCCTTTCATAATGTAAATATTTGGAAAATCATGGTCCATTGCTACTACATTACTAGTTTCACCGCACTTGAATTTTATTGCACTCAGCTCATATTACTACTTTATAACTATGATGTAGTTTTTATAAGCATGTTTTCCCTTTTATGTACTAATATAGTGTATGTTCAAGATTTCAAAAATCAAATCACATCCAATCACATTATATCAATTTTTTTAAAGAGATTTCAAACTGTCACTTGAATTAAGTATAAAATCAGTCAACTATAAAATAGATGCTCATATAATATGGAAGATGTGGAGCTCTAGCTATAGTGGGGGCGGCGGTGGGTGGTGGCGGCACTGGTTGGGCATAGTTGTTGGGGAAGAGAGGAGCTGGAGGTGAGTGGGGGTAGGAGGTTGGGGAAGAGAGGAGAAATGTTGCCGGCAATAGATGGGGGTGGCGGTTGGGGAAGACAGAAGGAGCCAGCGATGGGTGGGAGCGGTAGGTGGGAGTTGGGGTTGGGTAAAAATGGAGCAGGCGGCAGTTGGGGTTTGCAGATGGGGGCAATGTTTGGGGAAGAGAGAAAAAGCCAAGGGTGGGTGGGGAGTTTAGGGGGAGAGGAAGAGGGTCGATGGGTGGGGGGCTTGGGGGAGGAGGAGGGTGAGTGGGGGGTTTTGGAGGAGGATAGAGGGGTTGGGGGTTTGGGAGGAGTTTGGGAGGAGAGGAGGATGAATTAGGGGTTTGGGTCTTGAGGAAGATGGCTGCCGAGGGGAGGGTTAGGAGGAGGATGGTGGGGATGACAGGGGGATTTGAGACAATGATAATGGCTGATGAGGGGGGTTTGAGATGAGAATGGGTCGATGGGGGGGGGTTTGAATGAGGACAATGGCCGATGAATTTGGAGAGAGAAGAAGAGAGGAGAAAAAGAGAGGAGGTGTGGGTTTGAAGAGAGAAGAAGGTGACTGAAGAGAGATGAAATGGGCACCCTCCATTAGCTTTTAAGCTATGTTTTGAGATGCGCACCGATCCAAGGGACAGGGAGCCAATGAGATATGGATTGGGATCCAATCAACCGAAGCCCAATCTATATATATTATATATGTGTGTGTGTGTGTGTGTGTGGGTGTGTGTGTGTAGATGTCAAGGATATGAACCCAAGTGCAAACTCCATCTCCCACCATCACATAGAGCAATTATGGATGGCTCGATTCCCTAAAAATATCCCCTACCATAAGCTTTCATCTTCAGAGTTTCTTGTTCATTGTGCTAGAGCCTCCTTGTTAAGCTCTTCATATTGGGCCAAATCTCTTCAGACAGTCCTCAAGAAGATAACAAGAATAATTCCATCAAGGAAAGCAATGACCATGAGCAAATTGAGGATCGAGAACCAGTGAAACTTGGCTCCCTCCATCTTCAAGTAAGCATCCCATCGAGATGGCCACTTAATATCACTCTCCACAAACGAGACCTCATAGGTGAAAACAACGAACTGGTTTTCTTTAATGGCCATGCCCACTATCATGGGATCACATTGAATCTTTACTGTATACTTATTGTACATCTTTAGATTCTTGATAGACTTGGAGTTATGCTGGAAACTATAAGGGATGACTTCAAACCCTACCACCATCCATCCAAGGCTAGAACCAGACTTGTCCAAGCTTGAGATCACATCAGAGGCTTCCTAGTGCCCATCACCATCGCCACATTAGTTTCCTCATTCTTGTGCACTAAGAATTTGAGCCTTAGGTGGTTGAACATATAGTAGATGTTGCCCAGAAAGTTAGCAGCTCAAGAGGTTGGGGGAGGATAAATTGGGTTCATCAAAAATTTTAACTCATTCAAAATCTTAAATAATTATGTGCTCCAATTAACTTAACTTAAGTGCTTGTAAAGTATAAACAATGTGCAGCAGCGGATTAAAAATATAAGCAAAATTATGCAAGAATTAAAATGATGTAAAGCAAGAATGTAAAATATGACAAGGCATAACACAAACAACACAGATTTTATAGTGGTTTGGGGCAACCCCGCATCTACATCCACTCCTCAAGCTTTTTTTGAGAATTTTACTATAATCAGTTCGATTACAGTGTGTTTGTTTTACTCGGGATTACAAATGAATCTAGTTGATTTTTAAAGATCACCAACCAAAATCATACATCGATTGTTTTTCAAATTCACAATCAATCCAAATGATTTTGTGAGCTCACCAATGAAAACTTACAATATCCACTTTTAGGCTTGGATGGGCCTAACCCCAAATTTTTTTTCCCAAAAGAAATATGAAAAGAAAACAAGATACAAGATAGAAAGTTTTCAGCTCAAAATAAAAATAAAAAAAAATTAAATTCTTTGAAGTGCTGAGAAGTTGATGATAAATGGATCAAATGAAGCTTAAACTTCTTTTGTTGATACTTGAGAGGTAGTTAAGATGATGGAGAAGATTGCTCTTGAAAGCTTACTAAATTCTGTGCACAAATCCCTCTCTTTTTCTCCATCTCAAAAATATTCAATAATACTCATTCAAATTAATGTATTTTTGCTTTCAATCTACTTTTCCTTCTTTCCTAAATGATTCTCTAGCTCTTAATAGGCTTGAAAGTTACTAAAGAATAAGTTTTGACCATTGAAAAGCTTGGACTAGCTGTTAGAGCCAAAAATTAGTTATTGAAAAAGTATAAAAAATTAGCCGTTATTGTTGATCCCGTGTCAAAAGTCTACTCAAATTTCTTAGGAGTCGACTCGAGCTGCCCATGAGTCAACTCATAGACTCAAGCTACCCATGAGTTGACTCATCGACTCGAGTTGTCCATGAGTTGACTCGACCTCTTCAGAGTCGACTCGGTCTTAAAGTCTGAAAATCCTATACTCTATCTTTCTTAAGAGAGTCGGCTCGCCATCTTCATGAGTCAACTTGATCTGTCCTGGGGTTGACTCGAGCTCTTTTGGGATTGACTCAAATTGAAGATTCAAAAATATAATTCTCTATCTTCTCTGAGATAGTCGACTCTTCATTACACTAGTCGACTCATTTGCATGCCAGTCAGCTCCAAATTAATGCAATCTAGGCCACGCTTTGATGGAAAAGAAGGAAGATGCATGAAACAAGAGAACATCAAAACTAAGAAGAAACTCTCTTCTAGAGTTTTGATCAATAATCAAGAAAATAAACTGACTACCATATTGATCAAAAGGGCTATATTTGTAGATAAAAAAATCCTAACTTAATGCATCAGTAATCCTACACAGAATAGAAAAAAGATCAAGACTTCCAATCCATCCAAGGTCCTCTAAGCTTTCATTGATATGTCAAATGATAGAATCTAGTCCTGAAACTGACTATGATAATAAAATAGTCAAACTCATAGAGCATGAAAAGAGCTTTTCAAATTAGGATCTTATAAGCGATTCTGATATCAGAAAAGAGAGTTACATCCATTTTAATGCGACAGGATCAAAACTATTAAGATCAGACATAATCAACTTGATTTCTTGCCCCTTCAAGTCCGAACTATCAAATCAAGATATTTGCCAACTAAGATGTCTATGTCACAAGCATGCCAAAGTCGACTCCTCTTCTTCTGAGGTGACTCTTGAACTTTCTAAAACTTAAAATTCTTCTGTTTTCTATTTATTTCAGTTCAAAGGTCGGCTCTATGCTTCTGGAGTCGACTCTGCTAAGTCAAAAACTTAAAATCTTAACTTTAAAATTCTTATCTTAGCTTTCTTTGAGGAGATCTTTTTCATGGATAAATTTTTTATTTTAAGCATCTAAAAATCTTACATTTATTTTTAAAATATATGATTAGTATATTTATACTCAATATTTTAAAATTATTAAAATCAATCATAGGATCAACAATCTCTTTCTTTTTAATGATGACAAAATTGAGTATATACACAATAAAGCATATAATGTATTTCAATTAATTTTGTAATATGATTCATGAAGTGAATAACTAAACACTTTAAGCATATACTTCATGAATATTTCATTTCATCTCAAATTCAGATATTAAAAATCAATATATATTTCAAGAATATTCAAAATATACTCATTTTATATGATTGACTTAAGCAAACAAAAGAGTATTTCCAACATTTTTAAAGCATTTCAAGTATGTAATCAACTCAAACATACTTAACATAATTCTCCTTTTTGATAGCATCAAAAAGGCATAAGGGAAGGATTTAAAATGAATCATCAAAATCAAGGAAAGACTTAAATCCAAAGATATTCAGTTTTTAGAATTTGATTTGAGTTCTCTCCCTTTCAAATTCAACTTGAGTTTAATTTTTGAATTCAGACTGAGACTTCTTCCTTTTCCTCAAAGATATAGATATAAAAATATTTCTTAATTTCAATTAGCAAAGAGTTTTGAGCTTTAAAGATTCAATAGAAATTAATTTTTTTTGAATAATATTGTCTTAAAAATACTTCTTTCTTTTTTGATACTGAAGCAGATCATTCAAAAATATATCATAAGTATTTATCTCAAATAATGTTATAGCAAAAATATAGTCATGTAAATTCAAATTTAAGACATAGCATGCTTTTCTTTTGTCAAAAGTTAAAGTGATAGAATTTAAGATAAGAATAAATTTTTTGATATCAATTATGTAAATTATGACATCAATTATGGTAATATTCTTAAAAGAAATTCTGCTTGATACAAATTGAAAAAAAACTGAGTTCATTTCTTTGGAAATAATCAATTTAAAATAAAAAATAAATAATTTAATCCTTATTGATATCAAATGTTTTAAAATTCAAGCCAAATAGCGACTATCCAAGAAGAATTATCTTGATACCAAACACAAAAATTTAAGAAGAGTTGTTCCAAATTTATTTGTCAATAAATATCAATCAGTTCAAGTGTTAGGACCTAAGCCCCTAACTATTCTTCAAGGTCTTTCTTAATACCAATTTAAGATTTAAGAAAAAAAATATTTATTAAATTCATTTCAAATTTAGCTTGATACCAATGCAAGGTCATGAATATTGAAAAATTTTTGAAACAAGATAACATGAATGCTCCCATAAATTGAAACAAGCAAGGTACTTCTAGTCATTAAGTCCAAAAATGATTATGATTTCAAATATCATCTTTCTTTATGACTGATGAACACTTTTCTTTTAAGATCCATGATTTTTCATATAATATTGATTTCTCCGCCTATTTTTCATAATCAATGTCAAAAAATTTATTTTTCCTAATTGCCCCCCTCTTTTTTTAAATTATGCACATTAAATTAATTTTAAAGAACCAAATATATATTTTTCTCTCCCTTAGTTTTATAAACAAAGCACATATTGAAACAAGCAAATAAGTATAAAAATTAAATAAATGATATCATCAAACATGCTCAATTTTCAAAAAGATCAGATTTTTATTGATTTTCAAAAAGTAATTACAAAGATAGTGATTACATCAATGTAAGGACCTGAATTTTTATCCCAGAATGAATGTAAAAGCAAGGGCAGAAAAAATAAATAAATAAATAAATAAGTCAAGCTGTGAGAGAGAGGAAGAACATGACTCTAGTTAGGAGTCTTCTCTCCCAATTTTCATCAAAAAATCAGGAAGAATCCCACTAAAACTTGAATTAAAATGATCTTGATTCTTGCCTATAAATAAAGATCCCCTCTTACTTATTTTTCCACCACAAATTGCTTAAAAAATCACTATCAATTTGAGTTCTTCGTTGAGCCTTTTTTCTTGAGATTTCATCAGAGAGATTGCCATTTTCCCTCACTAGACCGAGGTAACCTCTTTCTCCTTCTTTCTCTCCCTTTTTCCTATTGTTCTCTCATCATTGACACTTGGATTGGAGTCAGCAAGCCACCATTTTGTGTTTAAAACAGGCTCCTCTATTCTGAGCCTTTTCTTTTGATTTGGATTTTGACTAACTCCTGTCGGCCATGGCCACCGATGGATCTACCCCTTGCTGTCACCAAGCACCACTATTGGCTACCAGCTCCCTATCTTGTTGCTACTTTGTTGAGGAGAGAGAAGGGGAAGAAGCTCCTCTGTTCCCACAAAGAAGAAGAAAAAAGATATAAGAAAGAGAAGAAAAAGAAAAGAAAAGAAAGAAGAAAAAAGAAAAAAAGAGAGAGTTTCTCTCTCTTATCTCGCTCCTCTCTATACTTTCTCTCCTTGTAAGTTTCTCTCTCTAGTTTTTCTCTCTACTTTCATTCTCTAAAATTTTCTATCTCTAGATTTGTTCTCTTTCTTTATAGATTTTTCTCTCTAAAAATCTTATGGATCAATGGACGGTCCAAATATCCAGATAACTCAAATCAATTGGTCAACCCTAGGAGATGTCCTAGATTGTGATGTTTAGATGTTTATCCATAATTTCTCTGTGTATGAGTTTTATGTTTGATCCTGATCACGTAGAGTTACGACTATCTACACTGGATGTTAAACGGAATATCTTGATTTCAAGTTTGTAGATCGAGGAGTTCATCGATTTCTGTGTTTGAGTCAATCATTAATAGAGATAAGGATTCTTGCACAAAAACACCTATATATATGTTTACTTTTGCATTGCATTATTTTGATTTCTTGTGACTGATTTTGATGGATATGTGATTGTCGATATGACTACTTTTACTTCCTGCATATTTTATTAATGGCTTTTTGGATGATTTGGGTTGTGATACCAGTATTTAAGATTTTGTAAAAAAATATAATATGATACAGTATTTTCTTTGTATAATTGAGATTTAATAAATTGATGATCAAGAAAGAGATGTTTGGGCTAGCCATGTAAACTGAGAATAGTCTCGTCATGGGCAAATACATGTTATCGAGAATAGCTTGCTATAGACAGATACATGGTATTGAGAATAACCTCGTAATGGTATGTACGTGATATTTGTGTTTGCCACTGTGGATTGAAGCGTGAATATTCTTGATTGCCACTACAGACTAAAGTATGGTTATTCTGGTTTGCCAGCATAGGCTGAAGTGCAGTTATTTTGATTTACCACCATAGGTTGATAAGTATAGTTATTATAAATTATCACCTTGGACTGAAGCATGGTTTATAGTTTGCCATCATGGGTTGAAACGTGATCGTGGTTAGTTTGAAACCCTAAAGACAACTATTGATTGATTCAGATTAAATTAATGAGATATGGATAATGTTGCCTAAGAATTGATTTTGATGAGCACAAAATATTTGAGAGAGGTACTAATAATGTTTATCTTTGAAGATATTTTAAAAATTTATTTTAGGAGATCCAAAAATTTTTTAATTAAAAAAATTGGTTGGAGATGGCTAAAGTATCAAATTCATTAAGTTGGAGGTGAAATTGATGTTCTTCAAAAGCCTCAACATCATTCATGATGATATCAAATCATTTGGAGGTATTTTCAAAATTTTTGAAAGCTTAAAAATGATGAAAAATCAGCTTGGGCAAAAAGGAGTGACCCCTAGGTCGATTCTTTTCAGTTTGGCACACCGACATGCAAGTTTTTGGAGTGGCACACAAAAAGGGACATCCCTTGGGGTATCCCATGTGAAAAGGAGTGTTCCATGGGTCATCCCCTATAGGTTCTAAGAGTGAACAGAAGCTGATTTTTTGACTGTTGAAAAAGAGACATCCCATAGGGCATCCCCTGTGATGAAAAAATCTACAACGGCTAGTTTTTACCTGATTTTTGTTAGATGTGTGCCCTAGATGCTAGATTGGCTGACACATTCCTGTACAAATCTAAGGGCAAATTTATAATTTTGACTATAAATCAATAAATGGGTTATTCTTCTATCACATTGTGTACATTATGTCTATGATACATCCTTTGAGTTAGTAGGAATGTCAATTTATATTTTCAAGAGTTGAAAATTTAAGACATGAATTTACATAACTAACTCATAAACAGCTCCTGACCATAGGATCATCACGAGGATGGTGATCGATCAGGAAGATTGGTGTACGATCTCTTCCTTAGGGTAGATGTGTCTTGAGTCTACAGTGTGGAGATATCGGAGTGAGAGTACAGGTATTCGTTGAGAACGAGAGTACTGAGCGTGACCACCTCGAGCAGTCATAAGAAAGTCTACCTTCTCATCGATGATTAGCTCGATGCTGTAGTTGTGTGTCTAGTTCTTTAACCTGAGGTGCATCGACAGTTCACCTTGAGTGTGTTATAGTTTGACTACACCATAACTCAGTCTCCTAGCCATTCAGAATCCTGAGGTGTATGTTGGCTGTAGCATATTCATTGCAGAAACTAGGTCGCACCAAGATGGGATCTATCAACCTCGATAGATGAGAGGAGTAGTCTTATGATGATCGAAAGATCGAGTCTTTAAGCCCATGGCCATGGAAGAATGAAATAATGAAAAAAAGTTTTTCATTGGGATTTCACATCGGACTCGGATCGATCGATTAACTCATATGACTGATGTTAAGTTTGACGAGTTCACCTTAACCCTAATTCAGTCGGGACTCATGATAGAGGAACTCAATCACACAGGTAGCTGCACCAAGAGGTTCATTTTCAATATAATGGGTTACCACCATATACTTCTAAGTGTCATTGGTAGATTTTGAGAGCAATTAGAATAATATTGATGATCGATCATTCTAATTGTCTGAATTAGAAGAGTTCTGATCCATCGAAAGGAGTTTCGATGATGTCGATGATGAGATCACGACATGTCTCATTACCATACAGAATTGAACCTAATTGGGTCACACTAATAAGGGTTAGGGTCTGGATGTCATCAATTGGGCTAACCCAATTGATTTGGATAAGATCCAATTAGGTTCAAGAAAATCGTGCTAGCATACGATTGAGCCTAACTTTCTCCTCGTGTAATCTTTTCTGTCTCTGCTGAGCCAAATATAATTTGACTCATTCAGAGAACCTTGGGAAGATTTCTCTCAGTCTAAATGAAGGTTGTCCAATTCAGAAAAGGCTTGTCTTAATTCATGAGATGAATTTAAGACAAGCACCTGCTAATTCCTGTTACCTGCCAATTTCATTTTAGGACATCTGTCAAATGTTGACATATGGGTCTTAAACTGAAGAGAGCTCATTGGAGGATTTTTGTGGAGTGTCCACATGCCTAAACCATATCAAATTGGGTGTCATAATCAGATTATGGTGTGAGCCCAATTGGATTAAAATGGGTGCCCCAAATGGATAAGAATGAAAGAGTCTTGATAAACATGGACTCTTTGGCGCCACCTTGCTTGTGCTTATCCAAAGTTGGTGCCAACATAGGAGAGAGAGTGGGGTTCTTATCTGATATGATCAAATGATATCACTCCACCAATCAAAATTTTTTCAAAATTTATTGAAATTTTCTGATTGGTCGAATGATGTGGCACTATGCAGCATACAGGGTCTATAAAATCCCTGTCTGTGCCTAGGGTTTAAAATGTTTCTGCTCAATACCCAGCCAAAACGAGAATCCTCTCCTCTTCTCTACATCCTCCTTGCTCTCCTCTCTTCCCTCTTCACATCCAAGAAGTTGGACATCCATCTGGCAAAGGTCCAAGGCGTGGTGATGCCTGGAACAGGAAAGCTGCAGGACATCTTCGATAAGCTACTGCTCCAACTTCAGAAGGAGTTCTGAAATACTTCCAAATCAGATAGAGATCTAATTTTTGGAGTGTAGATTAATGAGGAGAAGATATTCTAGGTCCTATCTGAGTAGATATCGGTAGAGGCCAGGCGCTTGCATGGCTACATCAGAACCTCGGGCTGTGCAGAGATCATCTACAGGGTAATCAGATTATCCTTGAGGTATTACTTATTTCTTCATCTCTTTTAGATTTATTTTAGACTTAATATTAGATATGAAGATTAGATCTAGAAACTTAGATCTAAAATAAATATAGAATAAATTTTTTTAAATTATTTCACCCCAGATTTGATGAAATCTGGAAGATCCTACAAAGAAAAATATGATTTTTCCTTCAACTGGTATCAGAGCCAGATTTTTAGCTCTACTTCAGATCTAATTTAGATCTGATTTTAATTTTATTTATTTGATATTTAAAAAATTTTAGATATCATATCAGATATGATAAGATTAAATCAAAATATTTAAAATTAAATCTAAGAAGATCTAACATGCATGAGATGCATGACTAGACTAGAATTAGTTGAATTTATGAATAGTCTTAAGTTTTATATTTTAATGAGATTAAAATATGAATTAAATCTAATTTATTTTTTGTTTTTTGATGTTATAATTATTATAATTAGATCAAAAAATAGAAATAAAATTTTAATTTTTTCATAAAATTGATCTGTTGCATGCCTAGACTAGTTGTAGAATTATTTCAGTAACTTATCTAGAATAGATTTAATTTTGAATAATTTAATTTAAATTTTATTTTTTGATATTACATGTGATGTATCAGATCTGAAAGTATGTTAATTAGATCAATTTTTGATACATGAGATGTATGCAAAGCATGTATTAGTTAGATCTTAAATTGTATATGAGATATGTAAATTTAGATCTAACTAGTTTTGTAGTTAAATTTATATTTCTGATTAAGGTGTTCCTCATGGCCGTCCGGTCATAAGAACGAAGTAAGATTTTAAGACCCTCTCTTTCCATTCAATAGGATGTTCATATGACGTGTAGGGGTGCCGCGCATTCATCCTTAATCAGAAATCAAAACTTATTTTCTGTAAAATCTAGATCTTGAAACCCTAGAATTTATTTTACATACTTTTTTATGAACCCAAACTTAATTATGAATTAAGCTTATGAAATTTAGTTAGGTCTAAAATTAGAATTTTAGATCTAAGATATTTTCATAAAATTGGATTCGAGCTTGGATAGCTCAATTAGGTCTAGCGGTTGATCAAATTGAATCAAGAGTTGGTTAGGTGGATCATGAAAGCTAATAATTGATCAGCCTAATAGGATTAAGTCTGGGTCAAGGTCGAATTACATTTAGATGTGACTCGATCAAGTTAAGACCTATTTTGGCTCAGAGGTTAGAGCTGGATTGTAGGCAAACCCAATAGTTCTGGTTCGATAATTTGGTGTCTAAAGTAAGTTGGCAGATGCGACCGACTGATTTTTAATTAGGAGCTACTCGACTCGAATACGTTCTTGTCGAGTTAATGGCATATCCCTCCCACTGATCTCACTTATCTGGCCATATGTGTCGACTCAGTTCTGATTAAAGGTGGCTAATAATTCGAGCTAACCCATGCCACTAGGTTAGTCATAATTGTTATGACTATGTCAAGTCAAGTTTAATGAGACCTAAATCAAATCTCTCTAAGAAAATATTAAGTCTAGGTCTTCCACCATTGTGAATGTGCGGGCCCTTCTCGGGTTGATTGTTCTCGGCTGTTGCAGTGGCTCAGTTGCACCGAAAGATGCAACCATGTCCATTAGGCATTGGATGCTACGGATTAGAGGATGGGTTGGGCTTAATATTCCAGATACGGTGAGGGATCCAATCAAGAATCTAGTTCGTGCAAATGGTGGGTTTGGCTTAACTAAGGATTGGAGTAATATTTCGAATATGGTGAGCTTCATGAATTAAAGATCAAGTTTTGGGTGCACCATGATTAGAGAATCATTGGACAAGAGTTGTCCACTCATTGGTTGACCCATCATCAATAACTGTTAGGTGAGGTGATGAGCCAATCGATGAGACTGCACCACCCACTAGAAATCACTGATCACGGAGATTTTCACATCTCTACCAAGGAGTGTAGGGATCTAAGAAAATAGTGGGAGCCTAATTTGTTTAAAAATAAAACTCCTAAACAAATTGGTTAAGTCTGATTACAAAATCTAACTAGAAACTTTCGACTCTCTACAGGAAACATGTCTACCTCCAACCCCCTGACCAAAATACTAGACACCCACAGATTGACTGGACCCAATTTCAAGGACTGGTTAAGGAACTACAGAATTATTCTGAGTTTCAAAAAATTGACTCATATCTTAGACCAGGATCCACCTGCCATGCCAGCATGTTTGACTATTGAACAGAGAGCATCTCTGAAAAAGTGGACGGATGATGATAACAAAGCAAGGTACTACATGTTGGGTGCAATGTCTGATGACTTGCAGCGCTAACATGAGAATATTTTGACTACCCGTCAAATGTTGGCTCACCTATAAGAGTTGTTTGGTGAACAGAGTCATGCGGCCAAGTATCAAGTCTGTCAAAGACTTTTTAAGGTCAAGATGCATGATGGGCAGTCAGTCCAAGATCATTATTTGATAATGATCAAGGATCTTGAGGAGCTGAGAAGCTCGGTATCATCTTAGACAAGGATTTTCAGATTGATGTGATCCTTCAGTCCTTGTTCGATGCATATGGTCAGTTCATCATGAACTTCCATATGCATAAGATGCAGTCTATCTTGGTCGAGTTAATGAACATACTGGTTATGGCTGAGCTTTCTATGAAGGGTTCAAAAGGCTCAGTTCTACTG
The DNA here is from genome assembly GCF_000442705.2 of Elaeis guineensis. NCBI lineage: Eukaryota > Viridiplantae > Streptophyta > Magnoliopsida > Arecales > Arecaceae > Elaeis > Elaeis guineensis. Next base: position 67,854,152 of record NC_025999.2, read on the forward strand.
TGGAGCAGACTTCTTCCAAGAGAAAGTCTTTTGAAAAGAAAAAAAGTCTGCAAAGAAGCAGAAGGTGGATGGCAAGAAGAAGAAGACAGAACCGAAGAAGAAGGCTGCTGATAAGAAAAAATATTTTCACTGCCAATCAGACGGCCATTGGAAGCAAAACTGTCCTCAGTACCTGGCCACCCTGAAGAACAAGAAGGATGGTCCTTCTAGAGGTATGCTCATTTTAGAATCTAATCTTACGATTTCTTCTGCATCCAGTTGGGTGCTTGACTCTTGTTCTAGTGCTCATTTGTGCACTTCTATGAGGGTCTTGAGGAGAGCAGGAGGCTAAGGGATGGGGAGATGATCCTATGCATCGAAAATGGAGCAAGAGTTGCTGCTGTGACCGTGGGAACCTACCCTCTGCGATTATCGTTAGGATTAGATTTAGTTTTAAGAGTCTGTTATTATGTGCCTGCAGCAAGCAGCAATTTGATTTATATTTCATGTTTAGCACAAGAAGGCTATGTGATTAGCTTTCATAAGGATCATTGTAATATTTTTTATAAAAATAATAAAGTTGCAGATGGTTTTCTTATTAACGGTCTCTATCAGCTACATATTGATGTATCTGTATTTAATATTGAGCAAAATATGAATGCCATAGGAATTAAAAGGTCTAGAGATAGTCTAAATGATAGGTATCTGTGGCACCTAAGGCTAGGTCATATAGCGGAAGATGTGCCATAGCACACCTGAGGAGATTGAACACATGAGCAAGATCCCTTATGCTTGGTAATAAGGAGCCTCATGTATGCCATGCTATGTACACGACCTGATATAGCCCATGCTGTGAGTGTCACAAGCAGATATCAGTCGAATCCAGATGAAGAGCACTAGACTTCTATGAAATATATCCTTAAGTACTTGAGAAGGACTAAGGATATATTTCTAATCTTTGGAAATGGAGAACTTAGATTCAGAGATATACAGACTCAGACTTTATGTCTGATATAGATGATCGAAAGTCGACATCTGGAGTCTGTTCATTTGCAATGGTGGTGCAGTTAGCAGGAAGAGTTTCAAGCAGATGGTGATTGCTGATTCCACCATGGAGGCAGAGTACATTGCTGCATCGAAAGCTACGAAGGAGGTATTCTGGTACAAGAAGTTTGCCGCAGAGCTTGGAGTGATGTCATCGGATGCCATACCTCTTTACTGCGACAATAATGGTGCCATAGCCCTAGCTAAAAAGCCAAGGTCTCACCAGAAGTTCAAGCAATCGAGCGATGATTTCATCTGATCCGTGATTACCTCGAAAAGAATTATGTCGAGGTCAAGAGAGTCGACTCCACAGACAATATGGCAGACCCACTGACTAAGCCATTGGACCAGCAAAAGATCGAAGCCCACCTTGAGAAGATGGGACTTAGATATGTAGCCAATTGGCATTAGGTCAAGTGAGAGTTTGTTAGATGTGTGCCCTAGATGCCAGATTGGCTGACACATTCCTGTACAAATCTAAGGGTAAATTTATAATTTTGACTATAAATCAATAAATGAGTTATTTTTCTATCACATTATGTATATTGTGTCTGTGATACATCCTTTGAGTTAGTAGGAATGTCAATTCATATTTTCAAGAGTTGAAAATTTAAGGCATGAATTTACATAACTAACTCATAAACAGCTCCTGACCATAGGATCATCATGAGGATGGTGATTGATCTGGAAGGTTGGTGTACGATCGCTTCTTTAGGATAGATATGTCTTGAGTCTACAGTGTGAAGACACCAGAGCGAGAGTACAGATATTTGTTGAGAATGAGAGTACTGAGCGTGACCACCTCGAGCAGTCATAAGAAGTCTACCTTCTCATCGATGACTAGCTCGATACTGTAGTTGTGTGTCTAGTTCCTTGACCTGAGGTGCATCGATAGTTCACCTTGAGTGTGTTATAGTTTGACTACACCATAACTTGATCTCCTAGCCATTCAGAACCCTGAGGTGTATGTTGGCTGTAGCATATTCATTGTAGGAACTAGGTCGCACCAAGATGGGATCTATCAACCTCGGTAGATGAGAGGAGTAGTCCTATGATGATCGAAAGATCGAGTCCTTAAGCCCATGGCCATGGCAGAGTGAAATAATGAAAAAAGATTTTCCATTGGGGTTTCACATCGGACTCGGATCGATCGATTAACTCATATGACTGATGTTGGGTTTAACGAGTTCACCTTAACCCTAATTCAGTCGGGACTCATGATAGAGAAACTCAATCACACAGGTAGCTGTACCGAGAGGTTCATCTTCAATTTTGATGGGTTGCCACTACATACCGCTAGATGTCACTGATGGATTTTGGGAGCAATTAGAATGATATTGATGATCGATCATTCTAATTCTCTGAATTAGAAGAGTTCTGATCCATCGAAAGAAGTTTCGATGATATCGATGATGAGATCATGACATGTCTCATTACCATACAAATTGAACCTAACTGGGTTATACTAAAAGGGTTAGGGTCTGGATGTCATCAATTGGGCTAACCCAATTGATTTGGATAAGATCCAATTAGGTTCAAGAAATCATGCTAGCACACGATTGAGCCTAACTTTCTCCTCGTGTAATCTTTTCTGTCTCTACTGAGCCAAATATGATTTGACTCATCCAAAGAACCTTGAGAAAGTTTCTCTCATCTAAATAAAGCTTATCCAGTTTAGAAAAGATTTGTCTTATTTCATGAGATAAATTTAAGACAAGCACCTGCTAATTCCTGTCACCTGCCAATTTTATTTTAGGACATCTGTCAAATATTGACATATGGGTCTTAAACTGAAGAGAGCTCATTGGAGGATTTTTGTAGAGTGTCCACATACCTAAACCACATCAAATTGGGTGCCATAATCAGATTATGGCATGAGTCCAATTGGATTAAAATGGGTACCCCAAATGGATAAGAATGAAAGAGTCTTGATAAACATGGACTCTTTGGCGCCACCTTGCTTGTGCTTATTCAAAGTTGGTGCCAACATAGGAGAGAGGGTGGGGGTTTTTATCTGATGTGATCAGATGATATCACTCCACCAATCAAATTTTTTTCAAAATTTATTAGAATTTTTTGATTGGTTGAATGATGTGGCACTGTGCAGCATACAGGGTCTATAAAATTCCTGTCTGTGGCTAGGGTTTAAAAAGTTTCTACTCAATACCCAGCCAAAATGAGAATCCTCTCCTCTTCTCCATATCCTCCCTACTCTCCTCTCTCTCCTCTTCACGTCCAAAGAGTTGGACATCCATCTGGCAAAGGTCCAAGGCGTGGTGATGCCTGGAACAGGAAGGCTACAGGACATCTTCGACAGGCTGCTACTCCAACTTTAGGAGTTCTGAAGCACTTCCAAATCAAATAGAGATTTGATTTTTGGAGCATAGATTCATGAGGAGAAGACATCCAGGTCCTGTCTGAGTGGATACCAGTAGAGGCCAGGCGCTTGCGTGGCTACATCAAAACCTCGGGCTGTGCAAAAATCATCTACAGGGTAATCAGATTACCCTTGAGGTATTATTTATTTCTTCATCCCTTTTAGATTTATTTTAGATTTAATATCAGATATGAAGATTAGATCTAGAGACTTAGATCTAAAATAAATATAGGATAAATTTTTTTAAATTATTCTACCCCAGATTTGATGAAATCTGGAAGATCTTACAAAGGAAAAAGGTAGTTTTTCCTTCAATTTTGGCACATTAAATACTTTCTAAACTCACTCCAATGGATTTTAATGGCTACTAAACCTTCTCCACCATTTGAAGGTATAAATCCATTCAAAAGAAAAAAAATAAAAATAAAAAATTCAGTCCAAAGAAAATTACTATTCAAGATAAAGAAGCGTTGATTTCAAACTCAACCACCTCTCAAAGGCTCTTTCAAATTTTTATTAATGTTGAGAGGACTCTCAAAAGCTTCTTCCATTCTTAGTAAAATATTTTTATTATTTTATTATCCTCATTTGAGGAGCTAACTTGTGCTTAATATTGTAAAACATACTCTTCTTGTTTTGCTGCTTTTGTTTTGAGTTTTGGGAGGTTCCAAAATATGGAGAGATTGATCCGAACTTGAATCAGAGTATATTGGGTTGGCTTGTATTCAAAAAAATAAGTATCTAGCTTGGGATAGCTAGGATCAGTGGTATCTAACATTGTAATCATTTTGAGAATAATTAGTGGATTAAAATTTTCAAGTAAGAGTTTGAGGAGTGGATGTAGGTGCAAGATTGATACCAAACCACTATAAATCTCTTTATTTATGGTATGTTTAATCTTATTTATTACTATTACTTTAATTTTTTACTTATTTGTGAAAGCATTAAGCACATCCTTTCTATTATCCTTGCACATCACAATACACACTCATAGCATATTTTATGTGAATCACTGCTCACTTAAATTTTTTAATAACTCAACTTCACCTCCTTTTTGGGTTGTATAGCTAGACAATAAATGGTATTAGAATTTGGTGCTCTAGCTCTTACTTGACTTTACCATCACGAACAAAAGATCTATGGTAACTCAAGTTGGCACTTCACTTGCCAAGGGCAATCCATAAACTGACCTCCACTTTTCAATGGGTCAAATTATACTTATTGAAAATTTTGGATGAAATTTTTATTCAAGCACTTGACTATGATATATAGAGTATCATAGTAAATGGACCTCACTCACCCACAAAGTAAATTGATAGAAAGAATATTTTTAAATCTGAAAATGAGTGGGATGTGGGTGACAAGAAGATGGCACAACTTAATGTAAAAGCTATGAATATTTTTACTGTGCTGTAGATGCAAATAAATTTAACAAAATCTTCAGATATAATTTTGTTAAAAAAATATCGATAGATTAGAAGTAATATATGAAAGTATTAATCAGATTAAATAGTCTAAAATCAATATGCTTGTCTACAAATATGAACTTTTTAAAATGAAACTTGATAAGTCTATTATCCAAATATTTACACATTTCACTAATATCATAAATAGGCTTAAGAGTCTTGGTAAGTCCTATTCTAATAGTGATCTTGTGAGAAAGGTGCTTAGGTCTCTGCCAAGAACATGGGAGGTGAAAGTCATGGTGATTCAAGAAGCAAAGAACCTTAATATCTTATCTTTGGAGGAGCTTCTAAGGTTGCTCATGACACATGAACTCACCATGAGGTAACACAATGAAGAAGATACTAAGAAAAAAAGACTATAGCTCTCAGGTCGATGGCTTAAGAAGAAGAAGATTTGGACTAATCCAATAATGAAGATGAAGATGAAGAGCTTGCACTCATCACTCAGAAATTCAAAAGATTCATGAAGAAAAGGAGGCAAAGAGTAAGAAGAAGGTCATTAACTAAGGAGGAGCTAAACAAAGAGAAAGACAAAGAGCAGTCCCTTATATGTTATGAATGTAAGAAGCTGGAGCATTTTATATCCGAATGTCCTCAACTCAAGAAGGCCCCCAAGAAATTCAAAAAGAAGACTATGGTGGCAACTTGAAGTGATAGCGATAAATCAACTCCAATGATGATACCCATGAAGAAGCCATTCTTTATCTCATGGCACATGAAAATGAGGTAACATCTGAACCCTCCAATGAATTTATTTTTGATGAACTACAAGAGACTTTCTATGATCTATTAAATAATATAAAGAAGTTAGGATTAAAGAACAAAGAATTGAAAATGCAAAATCAATATTTACTTAAAGAAAAAGAAGATGTTTCAGTTGAAAATAAAATTTAATCCAAAAAAATTAGAACTCAAACATTGAAGTAAATAAGCTGAAACTAATTATAGATAAGTTTACTTTAAGTTCAAATAAACTTTAAATAATTTTTGAAAATCAAAGGGTAGTGTATAACAAAATCGATCTTAGTTATAACCCTCTAAAGAAACAAAAATTATTGAAGAATATATTTGCGAATCCTTCGCAAGATAGATCATCAAAAATCTTATGTTTCAACTATGATAAAATGGGTCATAAATCATATACATACTTTTCTAACAAATTTGGTAGCTCTCATGTGAAGATGATATGGTTTCCAAAAGGAACCATTATGACTAAACAAAAAGAATCCAAGAAAGCTTGGGTACCTAAAATTAAAACTTAATTTTTGTATAGGTATGTCTTGCATCCCAAGGAGACAGAGGTGTTTAAGACATATAACTAGTGATGAATCTCAATTCATCACTCTTGAAGTAAAAGATGGAGGGATGGTCACCTTCAGAGATAATAGCAAAGGAAAGATCATTGGACTAATTAACATTGGTATCACTCCCTCTATATTTATTGAAACTATTTTATTGGTAGATGGTCTGAAGCATAATCTTTTAAGCATTAGTCAACTTTGTGATAATGGTTTTAAAGTTAGTTTTGAATCCACCTTGTGCATTTAACTAGTCCCAATAATGATGGCATGAGATTCATTGGATATAGGCATGGTAATATTTACATGATAGATTTAGATGATCTATCTTTGTAAAACATGCAATGTCTAGTAGCTAAGAATGTCAAGATTAATGAGACTAGTTGACTTTGGCACCTTAGACTTGCACACATAAGCATGCATTCTCTTTCTAAACTCATCAAAAAGGATTTGATCATTAATTTACCTAAACTAAATTTTGAAAAGGATAAAATTTGCAATGCATATCAACTAGACAAACAAACTAGAGTTTCTTTCAAATCCAAAAATATTATTTCAACTGCTAAGCCCTTGGAATTATTGCATATGGATTTATTTGGACCCATAAAACTACATGCTTAGATGGAAAAAGATATGGATTTGTTATTATCAATGACTTTTTTGATTTACATGGGTTTTATTTTTGGTACACAAGGATGAAATTTTTTTCAAAATTTTTCAAGTTTTATCAAAAAGTTTCAATTGAAAAAGGTCTTCCAATTCTTAAAATTCATAGTGATCATGGTACTGAGTTTGAAAATCAAGATTTTGAAAAGTTTTGTGATGAAAAAGATATTGATCATAACTTTTCTACATCTTGGACACCCCAATAAAATGGGATAGTAAATAGAAAGAATAGAACTCTTGAAGAAATGGCCCATACCATACTATATGAAAGCAACCTTTCAAAATATTTTTGGGCAGAGGCAATTAACACGATATGTTATATTTTGAACTATGCTTTAATAAGACCAATTTTAAAGAAAATGCCTTATGAACTTTGGAAAGGAAGAAAATCCAATATTACATATTTTCATATTTCTGGTTGCCGATATTTTATTTTAAATAATGGTAAAGATAAGTTCAAAAAATTGGATGCTAAATCTGATGAAGCTATTTTTCTTGATTATTCTACTTCTAGTAAATATTTAAAGTTTTTAATAAAATAATCCTAGTTGTAGAAGAATCAATACATGTTTTTTCGATGAGGCTAATGGCCTTCCATCAAGAAAGAAAGAAGCTGTTGATGATGTAGATCTTATTGTAGAAGGAATGAAGGAGCTCACCTTAAAAGACTCAACAATATAAAATAAGAAAAATCTTAAGGACAAACATAAGGATGAATATGAGAAACAACAAAAACTACAAGAGCAACCTCAAGGTACATATGATCTTCCAAAAAAATGGAGGCATATTCACAACCACCCTAAGGAACTTATCATTGGTGATCCTTCACATAGGGTAAAAACTCGATCTTCTTTTGAGGATGTAAATAATTATTTTACTTTTATATCTCATTTTGAACCAAAAATCATTAATGAAGCTGAAAAAAATCATAATTGGATAAATGCAATGCAAGAAGGACTTAATCAATTTGAAAAAAATAATTTGTGGATCCTTATCGAAAGACCTAAAGATCACCCTATAATTGAAACTAAATAGGTGTTTAGAAATAAACTAGATGAAAATAAAAATATTATTAGAAATAAAGCAAGACTAGTAGCTAAAGGGTATAATCAACAAGAAAAAATTAATTTTGATGAGACTTTTGTATCCGTAGCTAGATTAGAAGCCATATGACTCTTGCTTGCATATGCATATTTTATGAACTTTAAGTTATATTAAATGGATATAAAAAATACTTTTCTAAATAATTTTATCATGGAAGAAGTATATGTAGAGCAGCCTCAAGTTTTGAAAATTATACTTTTTCAAACCATATTTTCAAATTAAACAAAGCTTTATATGGTTTAAAACAAGCCCCTAGAGCATGATATGAAAGACTAAGTAAATTTTTATTAAAAAATATTTTTTTAAGAGAAAAAGTAGATACAACTCTTTTCATAAAAAGAAAGGTTGATGCATTCTTGTGATACAAATATATGTTGATGATATCATTTTTAGGTCTACTAATGAAATCTTATGTCGAGATTTTGCCAAACACATGCAGGGAGAGTTTGAGATGAGCATGATAGGAGAACTCACTTTCTTTTTCAGACTCCAAATTAAGCAATCAAGAGAAGAGATCTTCATTTGCCAAAGCAAGTGCACAAGAGAATTATTAAAGAGATTTGATATGGAGATCTCTAAGAGCGTTGGCACACCTATGAGTCCTTCATGCAAATTGGATAAGGATGAAAATGGTAAGAGTATTGATTTAAAGCTTTATAGAGGTATGATAGGATCCTTGTTATATCTTACTGCTAGTAGATATGATATCATATTCTGTGTTTATATGTGTGCAAGATTTTAATGTAATCTTAAAGAATCACATTTAAATGCTATCAAAAGAATCTTAAAATATTTAAATGAAACACAAATTTTAGGATTTTGGTTTTCTAAACAATCATCCATAAACTTAATAAGATACTCAGATACAGACTTTGCAGGATGTAAATTAGATAGAAAGAGCACTAGTAGAACTTATCAATTTTTTGGAGTAAACTTAACCTCTTGATTTAGTAAGAAATAAAATTTTATGATATTGTCTACGGTCGAGATCGAATATATTGCAGTTAGAAGTTATTGTGCTCAAATCTTATGGATTAAGTAACAACTCGAAGATTTTGGTGTGAAACTTAATAACATTCTCATAAGATGTGATAATTCTAGTACCATCAATTTAACTAAAAATTTAATTTAATATTTTAGATCAAAATATATTGAGATAAGACACTATTTCATAAGAGAGCATGTGCAAAATAATGATGTATTGATTGACTTTATTGGCTTTAAAAAATAATTAGCGGATATCTTTACAAAATCATTAAATGAAGATAGATTTTGTGAAATTAGAAGAGAACTAGAAATTTTGGATCCTTATGCTTTGTGCTATCTTTTTTTTTAATCTCACTAGATTTTTCTTTCAATTTTATTAGATCATCTTTTTTGATGTAGTACTCATGCATTTTGGATACATATATTGATGTAGTCACTTCTTGTAATCTCTTTTTGATACTCATGGAAATGTGATTTCTTTATGAAAATTGAGTATGCGTAATGATTAATTGCTTGATGTTTATACTTATAAATCTAAGAGAGAGAAAATGTAAAGCTCTTTCTCTTAAAATTAACTAATTATGCATAATTTAGATAAAGAAGTGAGAGTATCAAGAAAAATAAATTTTCTAAAAATTGTTATGAAAAATGGGGGGAGTAAACTTTATTGGAATATTTAAAGATAAATCTTTCTTGGAACTAAATAGGAGAAATTATTTTGAAAATTAATAATAATATAAATTATTAATGATCATTTGTCTTGATCTATTTGTACACTCTTGTTGTTCTATTCATTAGATGTATTTTTAAAAAAATATTATTATATTTTAAAAAAAATTATTGATGAATATTTATTCTTTGATTAGAATAATTATTTTTTTATTTATTCATTTATACTCTGTATGATTTGATCCTATCATCATTTTGGATAATGCATTAGTATCAACCCAGAATTGAAACATATTCTTGTATTCTACCATGATTGATCATTTTTTTAAAAATAAATTTAAAACTTGTTCTTCTTAAATCTTCAAGTGGTATCAAGAAAAATTTTTAAGCAAGTAATTATTTGAGTTGATTCTCAAAATAATTTGTGTGAGGATGATTATTTTCACAATCGATATCAAGAAAATTCTTCTTAAGAAAATTTTTATATACTTGGTACCAAATAATTCATTCTTACCTCATATTATATTGCTTTATCTTTAGAAAAAGAAAATAATATTTTAGTCTCAAATAAATTTTATATTGATATATCTTGATATGATACTATTTGAGATAAATTCAAAAAATTTGTAACTTTTCTAAACTTAATGGTATGATACCTCTTAAAAAAAAAGAAGAGATGTCTTTTGAAAAAGTTAAACATATCTTATGCCTGATTTTGATACTTTAAAATCTTGAATTTTGAATAAGCTCTATCTGTCTTGAATTTTTAAAGCTCAAAACATCTTTTTTAACCAAATTTGAAAGTATTTTTGAATCTATACTTTTGAGAAAGGGGAGTAGTATTATTGAGTTTGTATAAAATTTAATGTTACACAAAATGAAACACATTTTCTAAAACTAGCCAAGCTTGATTTAAATTTAATAAGAAAAGAAGTTTTATTTTCTTCACTCTAAATTTTTATTTTTTTAGAAGTCTTATTCTAAATTTTAAAGTTAAACTCAAGTTTCATTTAAAAGAGGGAGAACTCAAATTAAATTCTAAAAATTGAATATCTTTAGATTTGAATGTTTGTTTGATTTTATTGTTGTCAAAAGAGGAGAGAGTATATGTGATAAGTATATGGCTACAATGCTTTTAATTTGATTGATATGCTCATATATGTGCTTGAAATAATGATAAAAAAAAGCATATGTATATGTATGAAATTTGGTATCAATTGAATTTTTTATGAAGTATCTATTCTCATATGCTTATTTTGTCACTTCATGATTCATATTGGTAAGATAATTTAAATACATTATATTTAGTTATCATGGATATGATTATGTAATCCTTATTGTATATTTATAGATTTGGATATGGATGTTATATTTTGTACTATCTTGATATATATTTTAATATTCTATTTTATTGGATGGAACTATGGATGTTGTTTTTTTTTATTGATGTATTTTGGCTGACATTATGTATTTTTAGTATCATATAGTACAATAAAATATATTAATATATTTTGGATATCTTTTTGGCTAATGTGAACTTACTTTAGACTTGTGGTTGATGTAGTTGATGATATGAAATTGGCATTATATTTTGTTATAAACCTTGAATGCAACTTGTTGAATATGTATCATGGATAGGTTCCTCATAATCAATCAAAAAGGGGGAGTTGATTTTGATTTTTTTAAAAAAAATAAAATATCAATTTTAAATGATGATGCCAAAATGGGAGAGTAAATATATATTGTTTAGTATAAGCAACATTTTCAGAAAGTAAAATTTTTAGAAATAATAAGACTTTTATTGGTCCTATATTGTGTCATTTATATCACTTATACAGGTTCTACAAGCTTGAAACTTTTAGGGGGAGTATTGTATTAATCAAAAATTTTCCTCTTTGATGATGTCAAAAAGAGAGAGCATTTTGCATGTAATATTGTATAAGTAAAATTTGAGAAGCTAAAATTATTTAATTGATTGTTTTAAGAATTAAGAGGGAGTGCATACTTGACCCAAGCCCCTAACCTCTCTTCTAAAAGAATTAAGACATTTAGATCTATATATCAATTCTTTAATAATTTTAAAGCTCACACCTTATTTTCAATTTGATTCAATTCATTTTGTTAATAATAAGTACACTATGATAAGTCATAATCCTTAACAATATGTGTTCAATATGTGTTGAAAACTGAAATTATGTAGTTCATACCTTATGCCTTGAAATTCAAATTGAATATGCTCACATGTTGCCTTGTGTTAAATTTAAGATTTCTTAATGGCACAACTTTGCTCAAATGGACTATATATGTTATAATTTTTGCTTATACTCAAATATTTTGTCACTATCAAAAGAGAGAGATTATTGCCTCAAGGATTAATTTTGTTGAGCATAAAATATTTGAGAGGGATACTAATGATATTTGTCTATGAAGATATTTTAAAAATTTATTTCAGAAGATCCAAAAATTTTTTAATTAAAAAAAATGGTTGTAGATGGCCAAAGTAGCAAATTCATTAAGTTGGAGGTGAAATTGATATTTTTTGGAAGCCTCAAGATCATTCATGATGATATCAAATCATTTGGAGGTATTTTCAAAATTTTTGAAAGCTTAAAAATAAAGAAAAGTCATCTTGGGTAAAAAGAAGCGACCCCAAGGTTGACCCTTTTCAATTTGGCATGCCAGCATGCAAATTTTTGGAGTGGAATGTCTCGTATGAAAAGGGGCATCCTATGGGTTGTCCCCTGCAAGTCTTGAGAGCAAACAGAAGCTGATTTTTGACTGTTGAATGGGTGTCCCCTGCGATAAAAAAATCTACAATGATTAGTTTTTATCCGATTTTGGCATATTAAATACTTTTTAAACTCACTCCAACAACTCTTAATAGCTACTAAATCCTCTCCACTATTGATTGAAGTTATAAAGCCATTTAAAAGGGAGAAAAATAAAAAAAATAAAATAAAATTCAGTCCAAAGAAAATTACTGGTTCAAGCTAAAGAAGTATCGATTTCAAGCTCAACCACCTCTCAAAGGCTCTTTCAAGTCTCCATTATTGCTAAGAGGACTCTCAAAAGCTTCTTCCATTCTAAAGTATTTTTATTATTTTATTATGCTCATTTGAGGAGCTAACTTGTGCTTAATATTGTAAAAGATACTCTTCTTATTTTGCTACTTTTGTTTTGAGTTTTGGGGGTTCCAAAACTTAGAGAGGTTGATCTAAACCTTGAATCAGAGTGTATTGGGTTGGCTTGTATCTAAAAAAATAAATATCTAACTTGGGATAGCTAGGGTCAGTGGTATTTGACGTTGTAATTATTTTAAGAATGATTAATGGATTGAAATTCCCAAGTAAAACTTAAAGAGTGGATGTAGGTGCAAGGTTGGCACCGAACCACTATAAATCTTTCTGTTTGTAGTGTGATTGATCTTCTTTATTGCTTTATTATTTTAATTGCTTACTTATTTGTAAAAGCATTAAGCACATCCTTGATATTATCCTTGCACATCATAATACACACTCACAGTACACTTTATGTGAATCGCTTCTCACTTAAATTCTTTAATAACCCAATTCAACCCCCCCTCCCTCTTGGGTTGCATAGCTGGACAACAGATAATAAGATATAAAACTTTAATTAAGTAAAAAGAAGTTTTACTTAATTATATATGTATGGTATATTACTTTGGAAAAAGATGGACATTCAATAGTATATGATGTATGTTTTTATATATATCGATATTGAGTTATACTGGATACTTGACATGAGATTTTATAGTTTATTTTTTATCTTTTGATATTTTTTATATATTATTTTCAATTATATTATTATGCTAGTAGGAGTGTGTGAGATTATTACTGAGCTGTAAAGCTCACCACCCCTTTTCCTCCTTTTTTTCAGAGTTGTAGGATATTTGTACTTGGCTAAAGTTGGAATCATGATTTGAAAGTGTTGCTCCTTGAATTAATTTTAATGATTATAAAGTATTTGAGGGGGTTACTAATGATTTTGGCTTGAAAAAGATTTATTATTTTTTGGGGGTAAAATCATAATTTTATCAAGTCCTAATTTGAAAGCTTCAAGAGCAAGAACAGAAGATTTGTGATCTATTGAAGAAATTTTATAATTTTTGGATATATATTTTGAAAGAAAATAATATTTATAAAATTGAATCGACCCCATGAGTTGACTCATGTCAAATGGGCTGAACGACATGTTATTTTTTGACTGACACACCTAATTGAGTCGACCCCATGAATCGATCTTTGTGCATGAGTCGACCCTATGAGTTGACCTCTATTGCGTGTACGCCAAAATTACAGAATAATTATTTTTTATTCTATGCCATAGTAGTCACCCCATGAGTCGACTCATGTGTATGAGTCGACCCCTGCGATGAAAAAACTCCATAATAGCTAATTTTTCAGCTCATTTTGATGCATTTAATACTCATTTAATGATCTCCAACAGCTCTAAAACTACCAGATCACTCTCCACCATCATTTGAAGCTATAAAAAGCACTTAAAGGAGGAATAAACAAGATTTTTCAAGCATTCATTTCAGCCCTAAGCAAAGAGCCTTCTTGAAGTTAAAGAAGCTTTCATTTCAAGTTCACCAACCCCTCAAGAGCTCATTCAAGACTTCAACAACTTTGAAGAGAATTAGAAAAGCTTCTTCATTATTATGTAAAGTGTATTTAAAGCTTTATTTGCTCATTAAAAGAGCTACATTTATATTTTCGTATGATTAACTATTATACTTTGTTTTTAAGTTGATCTTTAGTTTTGGAAGGGATCCAAAATATGAAAAGGTTGATCCAAACCTTGAATCCGATTGTATTGGGTTGGCTTTATCTGAAAAATAAGTATTCTAGCTTGGGATAGCTAGAGTCGGAGGTATCGATATTATTCTTGTTGAATATGATTTAGTGGATTTGAATTCTCAAGTAGGAGCTTGGAAAGTGGATGTAGGTGCAAGGTTGGCACCGAACCACTATAAATCTTGATTGTTTATGGTGTGCTTATTTGTTCTCTATCTTATTTTCTTTTCTTTCTTGCACTCTTGCATCTAATATCTTCACTTTGCTTAAATCACTCACTTCAACTAACTTGCCTTTTATTACTTAATCCTTGTGTTCTAGATTAATTTTAAATTTTTAAAAACCCAATTCACCCTCCCCCCTCTTGGGTTGCATAGCTAGACAACAAATGATATCAGAGTTGGTGCTCTAGCCCTACTTTGATTTAACCATCAAAGAGCTAAAGTTCTATGGCAACTCAAGTTGGTGCTTCACTAGCCGAGGGGCAGTCCACAAACGATCTTTACTTTTCAATAGATCAAATTATACCTATTGGAAAGCTCGGATGAAAATTTTTATTCAAGCACTTGACTATGATATGTGGAGTATCATAGTAAATGGATCACACACACCCACTAAAATAATTGATGGTGTGGAATCAACCAAATCCAAAAAAGAATAGGATGAGGTTGACAAGAAAATGGCTCAATTTAATGCAAAAGCTATGAATATTTTATATTGTGCTCTAGATGATAATGAATTCAATCATATTTCAACATGCATGTCAGCTAAAAAAATATGGGATAGATTAGAAGTAACTCATGAAGGAACTAATCAAGTATAGGAATCAAAAATTAACATGCTTGTGCATAAATATGAACTCTTTAAAATGGAGCATGATGAATCAATAATGAAATATTTACTCATTTTACTGATATTATTAATGATCTAAAAATCTTCGTAAGTCTTATTCTAACAGTGATCTCATGAAAAAAATTTTAGGTCTTTACCAAGGACTTGGGAGGCCAAAGTGACCGCAATCTAAGAAGCCAAAGATCTGAATATCTTACCTTGGAGGAGCTTCTAGGATCGCTAATGACACATGAGCTAAGCATGAAACAACATCAAGAAGAAGATGTCAAAAAGAAGAAGACAATCATCCTCAAATCCACTACTCAACTTGATGAGAAATCTGATGATACAAAAATGAAGAGTAGGATGAAGAAATGGCCCTCATTACTAGAAAGTTTAAGAAATTTTTGAAGAAAAGAAGATAAGGAATGAGGAAGAGGCCACCTACAAAAGGGAAACATAGCAAAGAGAAGGATAAGGAGCAACTCCTTATTTGTTATGAATGTAAGAAGTGGGACACTTTAAGTTTGAATATTCATAACTTAAGAAGGGTCCAAGAAGTAAAGAAAAAGGCTATGATGGCTACATGGAGCAGAAGTGATGAGTCAAGCTCCGAAGAAGAAGATTCAAATGAACAAGCCAACTTGTGCCTTATGGCATATGAAAATGAGGTAAAACTGAAACTCCTAATGACTTTACCTTTGAAGAACTTCATGAAGCATTTTATGATCTAATTGATGAACTAAAGAAGCTAGGGGTAAAGAACAAAGAATTGAAATCAAGGAATCAATCTTTACTAAAAGAAAATGAGATTATTTCAAATAAAAAATTAATCTTATCTCAAAAAATCTAAACTTAAAAAATAGATTGTCAAGTTAAAATCAATAGTTGAAAAGTTTACTTTAAGTTCAAATAAACTTCAAATGATACTTGATAATCAAAAAGCCATTTATGATAAAGTCGGTCTTAGATATAACTCTTTAAAGAAATAAAAATTTTTGAAAAATATCTTTGTAAACTCATCTTGCAACAAGTTTTCAAATATTACTTACTTTAAATGTGGTAAAGTAGGATACAAATCCTATACATATTTTTTTAACAAATCTGAAAATTCTAATGTGAAGAAAATATGGATTCAAAAGGAACCATTGTGACTAACCAAAGAGGATCCAAGAAAATTTGGGTACCTAAAGTCAAAATTTAATTTTTGTATGTAGGTGTGTCTTGCATCCCAAGGAACAAATCGAAAATAGTATTTTGATAGCAGGTGCTCAAGACACATGACTAGTGATGAATCTCAATTCATCACACTTGATGCTAAAGATGGAG
Source organism: Elaeis guineensis (assembly GCF_000442705.2). Classification (NCBI taxonomy): domain Eukaryota; kingdom Viridiplantae; phylum Streptophyta; class Magnoliopsida; order Arecales; family Arecaceae; genus Elaeis; species Elaeis guineensis. The sequence goes on from NC_025999.2 coordinate 67,870,719, forward strand.
GGATGGTCACCTTTGGAGATAATGGCAAAGAAAAGATCATCGGTATAGGTAACATTGATATCACTCCCTCTAAGTATATTGAAAATATTTTATTAGTAGATGGTTTGAAAATAATCTATTAAGCATCAGTCAATTTTGTGATAAAGGATACAAAGTTATTTTTGAATCTTCATTATGTATAGTAACTAGTCCTATTGATGAAGGCATTAAATTTGTTGGGCATAGACATGTAATGTCTATATGGTAGATTTGAATGATCTTTCCAAAATAAACATGCAATGCCTAGTAGCCTTGAATGCTAAGATTAATGAGACTAATTGGCTTTGGCATCGTAGGCTTGCACATATTAGCATGCATTCACTTTCAAAATTTATTAAAAAGGAATTGGTTACCGGCTTACCCAAATTGAATTTTGAAAAGGATAGAATTTTGATGCATACAACTGGGTAAACAAACAAGAGTCTTATTCAAATCTAAAAATATTGTTTCAACTTTTAGGCCATTAGAACTATTGCACATGGATTTATTTGGACCCATTAGAACTACTAGTCTAGGTGAAAAATGATATGGCTTTGTGATTATTGATGATTTCTCTCATTTTATATGGGTTTTTTTTTTGGCACATAAGGATGAAAGTTTTCATATGTTCTCAAAATTTTATCAAAAAGTCACTAATAAAAAAGTTTTTCAATTCAAAATATTCGAAGTGATCATGGAACCAAATTTGAAAATCAAGATTTTGAAAAATTTTTGATGAAAAAGGTATTGACTATAATTTTTAGCACCTAAGACACCCTAACAAAATAGAGTAGTAGAAAGAAAAAATAGAATTCTTGAAGAAATGGCCTGTACCATGATATGTGAAAGCAACCTCCCAAGATATTTTTGGATGGAAGCAATTAACACGGCATGTTACATATTAAATCGTACTTTAATTAGATAATTTTAAAAAAAACTCCCTATGAACTTTGGAAAGGAAGAAAACCAAATATTGTATATTTTTATGTTTTTGGTTGCCGATGTTTTTTTTGAACAATGGTAAAGAAAGACTAGAAAAATTTGATGCAAAATCCGATGAAGCTATTTTTCTTGGTTACTCCTCTTCTAGCAAAGTTTTTAGAGTTTTCAACAAAAGAACATTAGTAGTAGAGGAGTCAATACATGTTATTTTTGATGAAACAACGATCTTCCTTAAGGAAGAATGAAGGTATTGATGATGCAGATCTTCTTATAGAAGGGATGAAGGAGATCACCTTAAAAGACTCAACAATTCAAAAGAAGAAGAACATAAAAACAAACAAGAGGATGAAGGTGAAGAACAACAAGAACAACCTCAAGGCTCAAATGATCTACTTAAAGAATGGAGGTATGATCACAATCACCCTAAAAATTGATCATTGGTGATCCTACACATGGAGTAAGAACTCGTTCCTCTCTTAGAGATGCATACAATCATTTTGCATTTGTTTCTCATTTTGAACCTAAAACCATAGATGAAGCTGAAAAAGATTATAATTGGATAAATGCAATGCAAGAGAACTTAATCAATTCAAAAGAAATAATATATGGACTTTAGTATCAAGACCTAAAAATTATCCAGTAATTGACACAAAATGGGTATATAGAAATAAACTAGATGAACATGAAAATATAATTAGAATAAAGCAAGATTGATTGCAAAGGGTTATAATCAAGAAGAGGAATTGATTTTGATGAGACTTTATTCCTGTTGCTAGATTAGAAGCAATTAGATTTTTACTTGCATATGCTTGCTTTATGAATTTTAAGTTATTCCAAATAGATGTCAAAAGTATTTTCTAAATGATATATTGCTGAAGAAGTTTATGTAGAACAACCTCTCAATTTTGAAAATTATGCTTTTTTTAACTATATTTTTAAATTAAACAAAGCATTATATAATTTGAAACAAATACCTAGGGCTTGGTATAAAAGCTAAGTAAATTTCTCTTAATAATAATTTTTCAAGAGAAAAATGTAGACATAACCCTTTTCATTAAAAGAAATAAAGATGATATCTTAGTTATACAAATATACATTGATGACATTATTTTTGGATCTACTAATAAAATTCTTTGTCAAGATTTTACTAAGCTCATGCAGGGGAGTTCGAGATGAGCATGATGGGAGAACTTACATTCTTTTTCGGACTCTAAATCAAACAAACAAAGAAGAAATCTTCATCACTTAAAGCAAATATACAAGAGAACTACTCAAAAGATTTGGAATGGAGGGTTCCAAAGCAATTGGTACACCCATGAGTCCATCATGTAAGCTTGACAAGGATGAAGGAGGTAAAAATGTAGACTTAAAATTTTATAGAGACATGATTGATTCTCTATTATATTTAACTGCTAGTAGACCAGATATTATATTGAGTGTATGTCTTTGTACTCACTTTCAATCAAATCCAAAAGAATCACACTTGAATGCAGTTTAAAAG
>NC_025999.2:67873279-67892285 GCF_000442705.2 Elaeis guineensis
ATTTGTTGAGCTCAATTCTTATCTCTTCTTTTCTCTTAAAAGCTCAAAATTGTACTTCACATGATCAATCTCTAGGTAGACACTTTTCTTCAAAGTTTCAGATTTTTTCAAATTTTTTCATCATTCTTATGAATTTTTCTGTGCCATGAGTCGACCCCAAGGGTCGACCCAAGGGTAAACTTGTAATTCTATCAAAACCCTTCGGGTGCTCTCTTTTTATTTAAAAATTTTTTTTGAGCGACTCAGCCCTCCTTCTTCCTCCCATCGAACCAAAAGTTCTCCCTCTCTTCTTCCTCAAATCGAAGATTTCTCTCAAATCTCTCTTCCCACCGATTTTCATCCTTCAAATCGCCCATTTAGGAACCAACTTTCTCTCATCTTTCTTTCTCATTTGGACGATTCGAGCTTGCCCTAGATTCTACCCCTCTTCTCCAAACCAATGATTTACCTCCCCAAAATTTTTGCTTTTTCTTCTAAAATTCTTTCCTCTCTACCTCTCATTTAGTCTCCTAAGCTTCTTGCAAGTCTCTTTTATCCAAATGGCTCCCAAAATAAAGCTACTGCAAAGAAAAAAATCTGTTCGTGGGTTGGAAGAGAGTGTGCACAGAAAAAGAATAGCAGCGAGCCCTCTCTTGCTCCAATCCCAGCTTCAGGTCCTGCTTCAGCTTCTACACAGTCTCCAATTAGTCAAGCAAGGTACCTCTCTCTAATCGAAAAGTGAAATCCGGAAAGAATATAGATTTCAAGTTTTTTGAAAAAGAAGGGTTCTCTATTGGATCGAAGATTAAAAATCAAGGATGGAAGTTTTGCTGTTTATTAAAGAAAAATACTTATGTTGATTTGGTCAGAGAATTTTACTTAAATTTAAGTTATTGCAATGGAATAGTAAAGTCTGCAATAAAAGGTATTGATATTATTCTTGATCCAATACATTTGGGATAAATCCTGCACTTGCCTTGTGAAGGCTATACTAATATGGAGCTTCCAATCAAAGAAAAAGAATTAATGTTATCTTAGGGAGAACTTTTATTGAAAGTTTGAATAAATTAGAAGCAAAAATTTTTTCTGTTGAGATGAGGCTGTTGCATCATATGGTAACCAAACTGTTTGTCCCTAGGAGTGGCAGACATGACCTCTTATCTGGTAGGATATTTGCATTATGTACCATGTGATCACCCAACCCCCTTGAACCTTCCTGCTTTGATGTTTGAGGCCATGAGAGAAACCCTGAACAGGTCTAAGGCTCACTTGCCTTATGGTATGGCACTCACCCTGGTCTTTAGGAGGTTTGGAGTCAGTTTTGAGGGGGAGGCAGTTACTAGGTTGTCTCATTCTGACACCATCAACCGCCACACACTGCACCGCATAGTTTTTCAAAGACTGATGGCGGTTGGTCAAAGGGTGTCGAGGAAAGAGCAGAGGAGCCAGCTGAGGAGAGAGAGCAGAGGAGGAGAGACCATCTTCACTCCTCATGATTACAGAGCATCTCCTGATGTTCAGTTCATGTCTGATCATGAGGCGGTCCCTTAGAGTCAGTGAGGAGGCATCCTTCAGTTCCACAGTCAAGGAGCAGGGTACATCCTTCAGAGTTCAGACTTGCAGATAATCAGATTGAGCTAATGTTCCAGTGTATTGCCTCCATTTTATCTTAGCAGTTTACTACCTCAGTCTTTGCTTAGAGGTCGACATCTCAGGATGACTCAGATCAGACTTTGATCCCTCATATCTCTACTATTTTTTAGATGCTCATAGCTCAGTCCGTACGACTTGAGGAGCTTGAGGGATGTGTTCTAAGACTGACGGACAGACTTCTAGATTTGCAGGGATAAGTTTTAGCCTTAGCCCATCCCCAGCCGCAAGAGAATATCACGGAGGTCTCCAACCTATCTACAGAGGCGGCTAGACTTCGAGAGTTTTAGAGAGTGGATTTGATATTTTGAGGAGAGAGATCAGGGGCTCTAGAGAGACTGCCTCTACTCAGATTGGTGCTTTGATGCAGTCCATGTCGAGAGCTTTGAAATAATTAAACACCATCAGACTTTCTCTTCTAGCACAGTCCGTAGCTTTTCAGGCTCCAGGATCCTCTCGCCCCTCTACTCGTGTCGGTACTTCTACCCGTAGCCGAGGTAGATGTGGTCGAGGTCGTGCCCGTGGATTTGATTCTACATCTCCTCATCATATCTTTGACTCTTTAGATTCTGATCCTCTAGCCATGATATCTATTAGATTTAGAATAGTTAATCTTTTTTTTATTTTTGTCTAGGATCTATCTTATGGCCATTGTATTTTGTTGGCTGATTAACTCTTGGATAGTTGTTATCCATGATTTTTGTATGATCTATGTATTTTGACTTAATGTATTCAGTCACATTTTGATATATACATTTTTTTATGAATATCTTTGGATTAATGTTTATAAATGGGATCAATTAAAATATTTTAATTATAAGATATGAAAAATGACTCATATATGTGTGATGAAATATTATGAATAGCAATATCTTCTAAATGAGCAAATTGATGTCTTTTATAATTGCTATAGTGAGGGAGAGTAGAGAAATAAATAATAAAGAGGGAGAGTAAAGAAATAAAATATGGTATCAAAAAGAGGAGTGGAGAAAATATGTCCTTTATGTTATCCTTTTTTTTCTCTCTTCAAAATCCCTTAAGATCTTAATTGATGCTGTCAAAAAGGAGGAGTAGAGAATCAAAAATCGAGATTGAGTAATAAGCAATAGAGAAATAGAATCGAGAGTAATAAGCAAAATTATCAAAGCAAATGAGCAAAATTGTCAAAGAACCAAAATTGTCACCAATTTTCAAAGCAAATGATCTAATAAGCAAATTTTAGATTTATCTTCAAACTACTCATGATGTATTTCATTAAAATAACTGGCTATGATGTTTAAGTGATACATCTTCATAAATTTGAAATTCATGTTTAATGCCTTATATATGTTATACTCTGCTTTTGCTCAAGTATTTTGTCATCATCAAAAAGGGAGAGATTGTTGTTCCTTGAATTGATTTTGATGATTACAAAGCATTTGAGGGGGTTACTAATGATTTTAGCTTACAAAAAGATTTATTATTTTTCAGGGGCAAAATCATAATTTTATCAAGTCCTAATTCGAAAGCCTCAAGAGCAAGAACAGAAGTTTTGTGATCTATTGGAGAAAATTTCATAATTTTTAGATATATATTTTGAAAAAAATAATGTTTATAAAGTTGAGTCGATCCCATGAGTCGACTCATGTCAAATGAGGCTGAACGGTACGCTATTTTTTGGCTGGCATACTCAATTGAGTCGACCCCATGAGTCGATCCCTGTGCATGAGTCGACCCTATAAGTCGATCTCTGTTGCTGTGCATGCAAAATTATAAAACAATCATTTTTTATTCTGTGCCACAGTAGTCGACCCCATGAGTTGACTCATGTGTATGAGTCGACCCCTACGACGAAAAAACTCCGTAACGGCTAGTTTTTTAGCTTATTTTGGCATATTTAATGCTCATTTAATAATTTTCAATGGCTCTAAAACTACCCAGATCACTCTCCACTATCATTTGAAGCTATAAAAGGCACTTAAAGGAAAAATAAATAAGATTTTTCAAGCATTCATTTCAGCCCTAAGCAAAGAGCCTTCTTGAAGTTAAAGAACTTTCATTTCAAGTTCATCAACCCCTCAAGAGCTCATTCAAGTCTTCAACAATCTTGAGGAGAATCAGAAAAGCTTCTTCATTGTTATGTAAAGTGTATTTAAAGCTTTAATTGCTCATTAAGAAAACTACATTTGTATTTTCATGTAATTAACTGTTATACTCTATTTTTGAGTTGATCTTTAGTTTTGGAAGGATTTCAAAACATGAAAAGGTTGATCCGAACCTTGAATCAGATTATATTGAATTGACTTGTACTCAAAAAATAAATTTTCTAGCTTGGGATAGCTAGAGTCGGAGGTACCAATGTTGTATTCTTGTTGAATACAGTTTAATAGATTTGAATTTTCAAGTAGGAGCTTGGGGAGTGGATGTAGGTGCAAGGTTGGCACCAAACCACTATAAATCTTGATTGTTTATGGTGTGCTTACTTGTTCTCTATCTTATTTTCTTTTTCTTCTTGCACTCTTGCATCTAATATCTTCACTTTGCTTAAATCACTCACTTCAACTAACTTGCCTTTTATTACTTAATCCTTGTGGTTCTAGATTAATTTTAAATTTTTAAAAACCTAATTCACCCCACCCCCCCCTCTTGGGTTGCATAGCTAGGCAACAGAAAGGATGGATTAGATAAAGCATCATCAATAACTACTGGATGATCGAATTTTATAAATTGTATAAGATTGATATTTATTAATATAGAATTATTTATTATAAATTAAGATCGATAGTGTTCATGGGATGTTAAGATTGTAAATAATTTTATAGGCCTTGTATATTCTTTAAGACATATCCTAGAGAGTGTGCAGCCATCACGTATCTGATTTGGATGCTGGGTTCAAGGCATGACAATTAATATATCCAAAATGCATGAGAGTTACATCTACCAAAAAAGATATAGTACTAGGGTCAATAAAGCTCTATTATAGGAAGCGTAGCATCCTAAGAAAGTAGGTCAGTAGGATCCTAGATGGAAAGTCTAGGCTGAGATGGTGAGAGTGGACAAGTTGTTGGGAAATATGTCCCAAAAGCCAATCGTCAAGCTGTTGACGGTTGAGCAACCAAGTATTGTAATTGATTTATTAATAAATAAAATATATTTTTGATATTTTTATCATAAGTTTTTATCTTCTAATGAACTCCATTGTTATGATGAAATCCTTAGGACTATTTAAGTTCAATAAAGAGAGGATTTATCGATTAGTTCTTAAAATTATTCACGACCAAATGATAGGCTGTTAATAAGGATGATAGCTTCTATCAAGCATAGGTTGCTGTAGGCCATATGGGTTGGTTGTCCTCTTAACCAAGGAGTGTGGAGATACTAGTATGGCATACAGGTGAGATGTAAGGGTATATCATCATTGAACATGATCAACTCCAGAGCATTCTACTGTCGAGAATGTCTCTAATGGGATATAGGTATAAGTGTCCTTTAGACCTGAGATCACCTCAGTGACTTGCAAACAACTCACTATGCTTTGGTACTGGACTAACTAAATTTTTAATTCAGTGACCAAAGGCTTCTGGGCACAGTCAAGTACTTATGAAGTCAGAGTGTGATCGAGATGAGATTGACCACTCCAAGAGTTGGAGAAGAATGAGTTGCTGTATTTCAATTTAGCAAAACCTTGACCAGAATAATCCATCAGATGGATTTGATATTTTAAAATACAATGTGAACAACCTGATCAGAGTTGACAGTTGAACTCTGAGGTGTCCTATGATTATTTTGATCAAGGGGATGAATTATATGAAAACTATATCCACATGGGTTCTAAGGATATTGTTCTACATATTCGACCTATCCGACCATCGGATACCATTGCTAATGGTCACTTCGATTGGTATAAAAATTTATTTCTATGCTACTAGCTTAAGTTCGAACCTATGAGGTCATACATATTAGAGTTTACAATCTGATCGGATGGTTGATCAACGATTAAGAATCGTTCTAAGGTTAAATGATCAGTACGATTGACATTTAACCTAGTGCAAGTGTTGCAGGAGGATCGATTAGCAATTTGATTGTTAATTGGCTTAATTTGATTAAATCAATGGGCTAAGATTAAGTCTAATTGAATATGATTTAATTAGATTTAATTTAGGCTGGATTGGATCAAGTCCAATTGGTTTATTAGATAAGCCAAGTGCAAGGAAAAACTAGTCCTAGTTCAATTAGGACTTGGATCAACCTAATTTTTAATTTGATTAAAAAATTAAAATAGATTTAAATCTAATTTAATCTGATTAAATTAGATTCTTAATTGGATTAAAATTATTTTAGTTGGATTGATCTAATTTTGGTTTGATTTAGTTTGAGAAATCAAATTAAAACAAATCATAAGATAGAATCCTAGTAAGACTAGGATTCTACCTTGCGCCACATAAGCCCCCCACGCCCTCTCTCTTATTCCATGCCAATTCTCTCTTATTTTGTGTGACAAAAATCCTCTCCCAGGTCTTCACCACACCCAAAAGGTTTCCTCTCTTCTTTCTTATATGGAAGATAGTTGTGGATCAAATCAAAGTAGGAAGAAGTTTGGATTTCAAATTCTATGAGATAGAGTTTTAGAAATCCAAAACTCTTTCCTTTTTGCATCGATTTTACTCAAATTTTTTCTAAACATTTTATGGCTTTTATAGCACTTGATAGGTGCCCTTTGCTATTATTCCATGCACAAAAAGAAGAAGGGGGCACCTAAGAGTTGGGCACCCCTTATCTTGCCATGTTTAGATAAACCTTGACTAGGTATTTGACCTAGACAAGGACTCTATCATATCTCTCAATATAAAATAAATTTCTTTATAAAATTTTCATAAAAATAGATCAACGAGAGACCTTTGGTGCATCCAAAAATTAGAGAGAAAAAAGGTTAGGGCATGGAGATATAAAAGACACAAGATAGGGTGTCTAGAGAGAGCAAATAGAAGAAGAAGAGGGTCTTCTTCTAGGGTTGTTGTGTTCATCTCTTCCCTTCCTCCATCTTGAGTTTTCTGAGAGCATCTTAGATCTGAAACTTCTCCTTTTACTTCTCATCTTTGGAAGAGTCCAAATCAAGAAGAAGGAGGTACCTGATCAACCATCAAAGAAGGATCAACACAGTACTAGCATACAGTGCTAATTTCTGGAGCAGGACTTCTGATTGAGATTCATGGGCTTGTGTGGACGACTCCTAGAGGTCGGACATGTGTGTGGCTCACAACATCATCCTCAAGCCTGAATCAACAGGGTTAGAATGTCTAACTTGCAAGGTAATAGATCTGATCTATTATTTATTACATACATTAGATGTAGCATAGAAACATGTTGATATGATCAACATGTAGTTCATTCTCTATATATTTTAATTTTTGATTTAATGTTATATAATAATCATATAATAGGATCTTAGATCTAAAAATTTTTAATTTTATAAAATAACTTTTTATTTATTTTAGTCTTCCTCTGCATGATCTTGAAAAAGTTTTAAGATCTAACCCTGAAACCCTAGAACTGTTCCTTCAATTGGTATCAGAGCTAGGTTGTTTATTATATGATTATTTATACATGCTTAGATTATTTTTTAGATTGGATCTAATTTATAATCTGATTATTAAATCTAAAATTAAAATTTTTAGATCAATCATAAAACTGCAAGGTTGTCCTGCTGTCCCCTTACAGTGCAAAGGTTGTCCTAGTTCGTGTAGATCTATCTTTAATCATAAATTTGTTAGATGTGATCTAGATTAAATTTATAATTTATTAGATTTAAAATATTTTTAAATCTAAAATAAAATCTCTTTGTTAATATAACCTATACAAAGAACCATCATATTTTTGTGTGAAAAATTTGCGCAGTTTAAAGTTAAAATTGTTTCAATTACATGAACCTATTTAGATTAGATCTAAAGTAGTTTCATGTTTATTTATTTGCATCTTGATTATAAATCAAACATGCAACTTGGTTGGTGGAACCATGTTGTAAAATTATTTTACAAATATAAAAATTATTTTTAAAAAGCCAAACCCCAACCCTCAGCCCAAAACTTAATTGAGAATTAAGAAGTTGTTTTAATTAGGTTCTAGGATTATGAATTGAAGAACCTAAGACACAAACCATAACACATTGGGTTAATGGGTTAGTGGAAATTAGGTCCATTAATTGGGTTAGACCTAAGGTTAGATAAAAAATAGACTTAATTAGAGAATTGACTAAATCTAATCAATTGTTATCTTAGATTAGGTCAAGGATTCTCTAGATCAATTACAATAGTTGTAGTTGGTCAAGTCTATGTCTTTAACGAGAATCAAATGGACTTGATTCTTGACTAAGCGGTCTAGCACAAACTATTAGGTTAATCCAATCAAAACTAATTAAACCAGTTGGTGTCTAAGGTAAACCAGACCGGTGGTTTTTAATTGGGAGCCCGCTTACCTGGCCATTTCTGATGGTGTCTAAGGCAAGCTTTGGCAGACCCTCCCACTGATCGAACTTATCTGGCCTCTTGGTGAAATTATATTTTGATTGGATCACTTGACTATTCGAGCTGACCCATGTCAGCTAAGTAAATCAGTGTGACTGATTTAGGTGCTCCTAGACCAGCCCTTTTAATGGTCTCCCTTAAGCTGACTTGGTGAAGCCAGTGGGAGGATCATGATAAGCTGGTTCATCTGATCTCATCCTCTAAATTAATTAAATCTCTAAAATAATTAGTCCTTAAAATAAAATAGTTATGGTGATAACTAGATCATAGCCTCCCATTAAGTGGATGATAATGGGTCCATCAGTTGGATAATCATTGGAGGCCCAAAGGCTGGTGCTTATCGGCTGATGGAATTATCATTCATAATATGATTTCTTGACTACATCTTTCTAAATAGTGGTTAGGTTAGCCAACCAAAGTTGGGCCTAATCATTCATTGGCTAGATGGGCCAAGTATGGTCATGTTAATGGTTGGACCTAACCAGACCTTTTCAGTGGAGGCCAAAGCCTACTGATTAAGGACTGGGGCAAAATTAAAATTACTAGAAATTATTTAGAGAAATAATTGGTTATGAACCTACCTTTAGATGTACATAAGTTAGCCAACCAAAGTTGGGCTTGTGTGCAGTCTAAGTGGATTCTAGTACCCACTAAGAATTAGGGTAATTCCTCGAATTGAAGGTAGAGGCTACCAATTCGAATAAAATAGTGAGAGAAATCTTTTGATTAAAGTCTAAATCTTTAGGTTTAATGAATCAATTACTAATTAGGTTATGATTTTCTTTGTACAGATATGGCCACTTTCCTATCGCTCTGATCATTATTGGACAATGATAAGTTGGTGGGATCCAACTTTGGTAGCTGGTACGAAAGTTGAAGATAGTTCTGGAGCATGAACGGATCCTATATGTGATAACGGATCCTGCACTTGAGGAGCCAGCTGCCAATGTACGTGGAACAGTCAGAGATACTTATCAGAAGTGGCTCAGTGACCGGACCATGGTGTGCTGCATCATGCTGGCTGCCATGAGCGATGAGTTCAGTCGCAAATTTGAGATGGCTCAGCCAAAGAACATGCTTCAAGTGTTGGAGGATGCCTTTGGCACATCCGATGACATGGAGAGGCACAAGACTAGTTGTGCCATCTTTAATGCCAAAATGTGGGATGGTGTGTCTGTCACTGATCATGTATTGTACATGATCGAGCTGATGGAGCATTTGAGCAAACTCAATTTTTCTTTGCATGAGCAGCTTAGGAAAGATGCAATACTAAATTTGCTGCCCAAATCTTATCTCTCATTTCTCACTTATTAAAGAATGACAAAGCCTGAAGTAAACTACCATGGGTTACTACGGTTGCTTCAGAACTTTGAGAAGGATCACCAACTCCACAAGGAGTCAGTGAACTTAGTGGGAGGTTCGTCTTCTAGTTCTCGACCCTTTAAGAAAGGGAAGAAGAACAAGAAAAAGAAAGTGAAGAAGGTGCAAGTTTAAGCTGGACATCAGTGCAGGACCAGACCAAAAAGATCAAGCTCAATAAAAGTTAAGCTGAATGCTTCTTTTGCAAGAAATGGAGGGACTGAAAGAGGAACTGTCCTCAGTACACTGCCTTCCTAGACCCGAATAGGCAGAGAAAGCAGCAAGCTGTTGCTGAGCAAGATATTTATATGATAACTCCTTGTAATTTCTCTATTTGTGATATAACTGACTGGGTATTAGATATCGGTAGCCCTTACCATATTGGCAATTCGTTGTAGGAGTTACAGGCCAGTAGGAGATTCGAGCAAGACGAGAGGTTCCTGAACATTGAAGATGGAAGACCAGTTCTAGTTCTAGCATTAGGAATCTTGAAACTTGTATTTGAGTCCCATACTGTTGTTCTTAATGATTGTCATTTCTGTCTCAATTTTTTTTTAAACGTTATTTCTGTAGGCCTTCTGGCAAAAATGATTATAAAATTTAATAAAGAAACAAGTTTGTAATATCATTATGAATGATGTTACTATTTTTTTTGGACATTTGAATAATGGTGTGTATATGTTATCACAACCTGTTAACATAATCTATTCTACTGGCAAGCACCCTAGATTAGATAGTGTATTAGATATCTACTTATGGCACTGTAGCTAGGTCATATAAACAAGAATAAATAAACAGGTTGACTCAAGAGGGAATCCTCGAAGTCAGTGATTGTGAATCACTTTCAACTGTGAGTCCTGTCTTCTTGATAAAATGATCAAGTCACTTTTTACTAAAAAGGTGAGAGAGCTACTGAGCTCTTGGGCCTAGTACATACTGATATATGCGGGCCCATGAGCACAAGTGCTAGAGGTAGATATTTCTACTTCATCACTTTCATGGATGATCTATCCAGATATGGATATGTCTATCTGATGAAACATAAGTTGGATTCATTTAAATATTCAAATGATTCTGAAGTGAAGTAGAAAAATAAACTGGGAAGAGTATTAAAACTCTTCGGTCTGACCGAGGGGAATACCTTTCTGGTGAGTTTCTCACATACCTAGGAGAGAATGAGATTCTCTCCCAATGGACTCCTCCAAGAACACCACCGCATAATGGTGTGTCTGAAAGAGAAATCAGACTCTGTTAGACATAGTCCGATCCATGATGGGTTTTGCCAGCTTGTCGATATCCTTCTGGAAATATGCACTCGATTCGGCCTGTTATTATTAAATAGGTTCCAAGTAAGTCTGTAATTAAGACTCCATATGAGATATGGACAGGACGTAAGCCAGCACTTTCACACCTTAGGGTCTGGGGTACCCGACCTATGTCAAATGGTTAGTTACAGATAAACTCGGACTAGGTCTGACAAATGCACATTCATAGGTACCCAAAGAGACCAAAGATATTTTTTCTACCATGCTGATGAACAAAAGGTGTTCGTCAGTTTAAGGCAACCTTTTTAGAAAAGAGTTCCTTGGTGAAGGAACGTTGCCTCTAAGGTTGAATTGATGAAGTTCAACAGGTAAAGGACCGACACCAACAGCTGAACCTGAGTCGATTTGATTAGATCGATCTGAAGCCAATGTACCTGCACCATTAAGGCGATCCGGTAGAGTACCGCATCAGTCGGATAGATACTATAGTTTCTTGGTTCGGATGGTGATCCCATCAAACTCGATGAGAACATGAGGATCCGATCACCTAAATGGATGCAATACAGAGATCTGATTCTGAAAATAGCTTGAAGCCATGAAATCCGAAATGGAGTCCATGAAGGTCAATGATGTATGGACATTGGTTGACCCACCTGAAGGGTTAAATCCATTGGGTGTAAATGGGTCTTCAAAAAGAAGAGGGACGCAAACGAAAGGTGGAGACCTATAAAGCCCGTCTGATTGCCAAGGGGTATCTCAACTTATGGTATTGACAATGACGAGATATTTTTCTCTGTGGCAATGCTCAAATCTATTCGGATAATGCTTACAATAGCTGTCCATCTGGATTATGAGATCTAGCAGATGGATATAAAGACAGCTTTCCTGAATGGAGAGCTGATCGAAGAGTGTATATGATACAACCTGAGGGATTTACATCCACAGATGAGTCCAAGATGTGCAAGCTTCAGAGATTCATTTATAGATTGAAGCAAGCTTCTCGAGTTGGAACATGCATTTTGATTAGATGATCAAAAGTATGGCTTCATTAAGAAGGAGAAGAGCCCTGCATCTATAAATGGACAAATGGTCCAGTTGTGGTATTCTTTATCTTGTACGTGGATGATATTCTCTTAATCGAAATGACATCCCCGCACTACAGAGAATAAAAGTTTGGTTGTCATTGTAGTTCTCATGAAGAATTGGGTGAAGCATCCTACATCTAGGGATGAAGATCTATAGGGATAGATCTAAAAAGATGCTTGGGTTATCCCAGTCACGTACATAGACACTGTGCTAAGAGGTTCAGCATGGAGAATTCCAAGAAGAGCTATCTATCGATAGGCCATGAAATTTCTCTCTCTAAGAAGGATTGTCGATAACTCCTGAAGAGAGAGAGCATATGAGTAGAGTCCATATGCTTCGATCGTGGGATCTATCATGTACGCCATAACATGTACAAGACAGATGTGGCATACTCACTAGGAGTAGTGAGTAGATACCAATCTGATCATGGAGAAAATCACTGAAAAGTGGTTAAAGTCATCCTTAAGTATTTGAGAAATACTAAGGACCAATGGTTGGTTTATGGGAGTCAGATCTGAAACTTATGGGTTTACAGACTCCAGCTTTCAATCTGACCATGATGACAGCAAAGCATTCGGTTATATCTTTACTCTGAATGGTGGAGCCATCTGCTGGAAGAGTTCAAGCAGCATATTGTGGCAGACCCTGTTTGGAGGTGGAGTACATCGCAGCATCGGATGTCATGAAGAAAGCTGTGTGGCTGAGGAAATTCATCACGAGCTCGGAGTAGCACCCTCCCTCGATGGTCCATCTTGCTCTACTGCGAAGCACTGGTGCCATAGCTCAGGCGAAGGAACCCAAAGCACACAGTGGACAAGCACATTTTACCGCTTCCACTGGTCCGAGAGATCGTGGATCGAGGATGACGTCGACTTTCAGAAGATCGACAGAAAAGAGAACCTAGCCGACCCTTCACTAAAGCCCTGGTGATAAAGGAGTTCGACAATCACAAGTCGAAGATGGTATTAGATACTGTGCGAGGGCTTTAGACAAGTGGGAGTTGTTGAAAAATATGTCCCAAAAGCCAATCGTCAAGCTGTTGACGGTTGAGCAATCAAGTATTGTAATTGATTTGTTAATAAATAAAATATATTTGGTATTTTCATCATAAGTTTCATCTTTATGAACTCCATTGTTATGATGAAGTCCTTAGGACTATTTAGTTTGATAAAGAGAGGATTTATCGATTAGTCCTTAAAATGTTCACGACCAAATGATAGGCTGTTAATAAGGATGACAGCTTCTATCAAGCATAGATCGCTGTAGGCCATATGGGTTATTATCCTCTTAACCAAGAGTGTGGAGACATGGTATGGCATACAGGTGAGATGTAAGGGTACATCATCATGGAATGTGACCAACTCCAGAGTATTCTACTGTCGATAATTCTCTGATGGGATATAGGTATAAGTGTCCCTTAGACCTAAGATCGCTCATGACTTGCAAACAACTCACTGTGCTTTGGTACTGACTAACTAAATTTCTAATTCAGTGACGGAAGGCTTCTGGGCACAGTCAAGTACTTACGAAGTTAGAGTGTGATCGAGATGGATTGACCACTCCAAGAGTTGGAGAAGAATGAGTCGTGTATTTCAATTTAGCAAAATCTTGGCCAGGGTAATCCATCAGATGATTTGATATTTTGAATACAATGTGACAACCTGATCAGAGTTGACAGTTGAACTCTGAGGTGTCCTATGATCATTTTGGTCAAGGGGATGAATTATATGGAAACTATATCCACATGGATTCTAAGGATGTTGTTCTACACATTCGATCTATCCGGCATCGGATACCATTGCTAGATGTCACTTGATTGGTAAAAAATTTATTCTATGCTACTGCTTAGGTTTGAACCTATGAGATTACACACATTAGAGTTCACGATCCGTTCAGATGGTTGATCAATGATTAAGAATCATTCTAGGGTTAAAGATCAATATGATTGATATTTAACCTAGTGCAAGTGTTCAGGAGGATCGATTAGTAATTGATTGCTATTGGCTTAATTTGATTAACCAATGAGCTGAGATTAAGTCTAATTAAATATAATTTAATTAGATTTAGTTTGGACTTGATTGGATCAAGTCCAATTGGTTTATTGGATAGCCAAGTGCAAGAAAAATAGTCCTAGTTCAATTATGACTTGGGTCAACCTAATTTCTAATTTGATTAAAAAATAAATAGATTTAATATAATTTAATCTGATTAAATTAGATTTTAATTGGGTTAAAACCTATTTTGATTGGTTTATCTAATTTTGGTTTGATTTGGTTTGAGAAATCAAATTAAAAAACCATAAGATAGAATCCTAGTAAGACTAGGATTCTACCTTGCGCCACATAAGCCCCACACGCTCTCTCTCTTATTTCATGCCAATTTTCTCTTATTTTGTGTGACAAAATCCTCTCCAGGTCTTCACCATGCCAAAGGTTTCCTCTCTTCTTTCTTACATGAAGATGGTTGTGGATCAAATCAATAGGAATAAGTTTGGATTTCAATTCTATGAGATAGAGTTTAGAAATCTAAAACTCTTTCCTTTTGCACGATTTACTCAAATTTTTTTGAGATTTTTATGAGTTTTATGGCACTTATAGGCACCTTTTCTGTTGGTCATCATAAAAGAAGGAGGGGCGCCAAGAGTTGGGCGCCCTTACTTGCCATGTTTGGATAAATTTGACTAGGTATTTGACCTAGACAGAATTCTATCATATCTCCATATAAAATGAATTTTTTTATAAAATTTTTGTGAAAAATATATCAAGAGAGTCCTTTGGGCTCCAAAAATCAGAGAGAAGAAGATTGGAGCATGGAGATATAATAGACAAGATAGAGTATCTAGAGAGAGCAAAGAGAAGAAGAAGAGGGTTTCTTCTAGGGTTGTTGTGTTCATTCTTCCCTTCCCCATCTTGAGTTTCTGAGAGATCTCAGATCTAAACTCTTCCTCCTACTTCTCATCTTTGGAAGAGTCCAAATCAAAAGAAGGAGCACCTGATCAACCATCGAAGAAGGATCAGCCAGTACTAGCATACAATGCTGATTTTCTGAGCAGGACTTCTGATCGAGATTCTGGGCTCGTGTGGATGACTCCTAGAGGCGGATGCATGTGTGGCTCAACATCATCCTCAAGCCCGGATCAGCAAAGTTAGAATGTCTAACTTGCAAGGTAATAGATCTGATCTATTATTTATTACATATATTAGATGTAGTATAGAAACATGTTGATATGATCAACATGTAGTTCTTTCTATATTTTAATTTTTGATTTAATGCCATGTAATAATCATGTAATAAATCTTAGATCTAGAGATTTCTAATTTTATAAATGATTTTTATTTTAGTCTTCCACTGCTGATCTTGAAAAAATTTCAAGATCTAATCCTGAAATCCTAGATCTGGTTCCTTCACAAGTATCTTCTAATGGCTAGCCCTAAGCATCCTGTTAGATGTATGCTCTAAAAGCCAGATTGGCTGATACTTGTAAAATTTTCTAAGAACATATTTTGTAATGTTGATATATAAATTAATAAAATTAGATTTATTTTTATATATATTATATTAAATTATGTTTATGTATCATCATTGAGTTAATAGATATAATGATACTATATTCTCAAGAGTTAAAAATTTCAGACATATATTATTAATAATTAATTCATAAATTACTTTCGATCGTAGATCATCATGGAGATGGTGCTTGATTCGGAGAGATTGGTGCACAATCGCTTCCTTAGGATAGATGGATCTTGAATCTATGGTGTGGACATCGAGCGAGAGTGCAAGTGCTTGTTAGGAACAAGGATACTGAGCGTCACTAAACATGAGTAGTCACTAGGATATTACTTTTTCGTCAGTGACTAACTTGATACTATGGTAGTGTGAGTAGTCTTCAGATCTGTGGTGCCTCAACTGTTAATAGTGAGAGTGCTATAGTTGACTACACCATAACTCGATCTTCTAGCCATACGAAGCTTTGAGGTATAGGTTGGCTGCAGTAGATTTATTATAGAATTAGGATACACACCAAGATAGGATCTATTGACCTCAGTAGATGAGTAGTCTAGATAGATCATGACACTGAGTCGTAAAGCTCATGGCCTTAGCAGTGTGAATGATGGAAAGGTGTTTCTAAAAGGTTTCACAAGTGGACTTGAGTCGATTAAAATCTAACATATGACAAAGAATGAGGTTTGACAAGTTACTTTAACTTCTATCTTGTCAGAACTCATGATAAAAGAACCGAATCACATGACAATCACACCTAGAGGTTCAAGCATTCGATTTGATGGGTTGCTACTATATATTGCTAGGTATCACTGATGGATTGTGAGATCAATTAAAATTATCTCAATGATCGATAATTCAAATTAGATGAATTGGAAGGAGTTTCAATCTATTGAAAAGAGTTTCAATGATATTGATAATGGACATCACAATATATCTCACTACTAAATAGAATTGAACCTATGAGGTCACACAAATAAAATTTTGATCTAAGATTGCACAGTTGGGCTCACATGGTCTAATTAGATTAGGATTAATTAAATTTTAATTTTAAATTTAAGAAAAATCATGCTAGCACATGATTGAACCCATTTTCTTCTTAATTTGGGTTCCCTATTAAATAGAGCTTGACCAAATCAAAGCTAGCTCTTTAGGACAAATAAGAGTTGGAGTCCCTGAAGCCTTCCATGTAAGAATTAATTGGCGCCCCATATTTTTATTCGTGAGAAATCAGGAGAGAAAGGGTGGGATGCCCTTTCGATAAAATCCAGGGGGCATGCAACCCCAGTGGATAAGGGAGAAAGGATAGGGGCTTCGCCTCATTTGAATTTGAGTTTAAATTTGAAGAGTTCTAATTTAAAATGGTGGAGAGATAGAGAATAAGGAGATTGTTGGGATTGATGCCTCAAATTTAATCTACAAGAGTGAAAACTCAGATGCAAAGAAGCCTAGCTCAAAGAGAATGTTGCGAGGAGCCAAAAATGTGGAATAGTGGGACCTACAGCATGCAGACCAATGGGGCCCGTAGCATGTAGGCCCGAAGGTAGACCAAGGGGCCGCAAGGCACGGCCCAGGCCAGTGCACGGGCATGCACGGCCCATGCGGGTGCGTGCAAGGTGCAGCTGCTGCCCTTCACACGGTCCATCACGGACCAATGTCCATAGGAGGAGGCATGGATCGGCAAACATGTTTTTCAAGCGATTCTCATGGTCCACTATGAATCAGAGACATTTCACATGCAATTCTCTCATGATTGCATGATCGAACAAGTGCATTTGGTGCCGGGCATGATCCAACGATGAGATGGCTTGTTTGGATGCTATTCGAAGTCTTATCTCTGACTGGGCATTAGATTGAGGCCTTTAAAAGGCCCTATGGGCAACAGAGAAGGACGGGGAAGTAGTAGAGGCTCTGGTAGTAGCTAAAAGAAGTTCGGTGAGTGCCGACAGCATACAGTCCACAGAGCCAGATGTAGGCAGAGCATCGAGGGTAGAGCAAAGCATCAGGCAGAGCACGATAGAGGCATGATGTAGCGATTTGCATCATAGGAAGTGTACAGGAGCATCGAGGATCTGGTACTTAGCAGGCCTGTGAGAAGATTTTTCTTGGGAGATTTTGAGAGAGCTTTTGTGAGGGTAGCTTCTAGTTGAGAGAGATTTGTGTACGAAGAGTTGAGAGTATGAGGATCTCCTTTGTACTTATTTTCTCTTTCCATAGTGAAGCTTGCATGCCCTGTGGAAGTAGCACTTGGTATTCCACGTACTTGGTTATATATTTCTTATTTTTATTTTTTTTTTCTTTCTTGCTACAATGAGTGGTACGGATCTGTCCAATAAATGGTATCACAGCTAGGTGGTGCCAGGGTGGTGTTGGATCCTAACAAGTGGTATCAGAGTTAGGAGGTACTAGTGCAGAGGTTGCAATGGCAGTGATCAAGATTGAAGATGGAGAAGACAAACACAATTAAGATAGAGATCAACCACAAAGGGTTGATCGATACTCTCTTGTGCAAGGAGGAGCCATCTACATTGAAGATGCTAGCAGAAGTCCAGTACGAGGTAGAGCTTCGAGTGGAGATGGATCAGACACGAGATGGAAGACTTGGGAGGATGAAAGTGATGTCGTTAAGAGGCTATCTCGAGTAAATCTCAGATCAAAGTACATGACGGAGATGGGATCGAGCGGTTAGGCTCAAGTCCCATGTTTGCCCATCCATGAATAGTAGGCAATTGCCCCAGGGCATAGGGGCGAGAAGATCCAAAAGCTCTCAAAATCAGGTGGAGGTTAAATGTCAAGCTGAGGTAGAGATTGTTGAAATTTGATGCCTTGAATTTGACCTACAAGGTGAAAACCCAATACGGAGAAGCTCAGCTCAAAGAGCACATCATGAGGAGCCCAAAAATATGAAATAGTGGGGACTGCAGCTGCAGACTAGTGGGCCTGCAACACGTAGGCCCAAAGATAGACCAGGGGGCCGCGGGGTGTGGCCAATAGCCTGGTCCGGCCAGGCCAGCGCATGGGCAAGCCCAGGCATGCATGGGTGTGTGTGGGCCTGCTGCTGGCGCGGGCCCATGCAGGCACGTGCGGGCATGCGCACGGCCAGCTACAAAGCGTAGCCTAGTGGGCGTGGGTGCACATGAGGCCTAGTGCAACCTTCATGTAGTCCATCATGGACTGACGGTCCGTAAGAGGAGGCATGGATAGGCAGCCCATTTCTCAAGCAATTCTTGTGGTCCCCATGATCGAAGATGTTTCACATGCGATTCTTGTGCGATTACATGATCGAATGGGCATAGTTTGGTGCCAGGCATGATCCAATGGTGAGATGGCTTGTTTGGGTGATATTCGAAGTCTTGTCTCTAATCTGGTCTCAGATTGAGGCCTTTAAAAGGCCTTGTGGACAACAGACAAGGAAAGAAAAACCACAGAGGCTCTAGTAGCAATTGAGAGGAATTCGATAAGCATCGAGAGCATGCAACCCGTAGAGCAAAATGCATGCAAAGCATTGAGGTAGAATAAAGCATCAGGCAGAACACGACAAAGGTATGATGTAGCAGTTTAATATCACAAAAAGTATCCAGGGATGCTGTGGATTCTGATATTGGTAAGGCCTGTGAGAGAATCTTCTTGGCGAATTTTGAGAGAGCTTTTGTGAGGATAGCT
>NC_025999.2:67892385-67915255 GCF_000442705.2 Elaeis guineensis
AATTTCATAATTTTTAGGATATATATTTGAAAAAAATAATGTTTATAAAGTTGAGTCGATCCCATGAGTCGACTCATGTCAAATGAGGCTGAACGGTACGCTATTTTTTGGCTGGCATACTCAATTGAGTCGACCCCATGAGTCGATCCCTGCGCATGAGTCGACCCTATGAGTCGATCTCTGTGCTGTGCACGTTAAAATTATAAAACATCATTTTTTTATTCTGTGCCACAGTAGTCGACCCCATGAGTTGACTCATGTGTATGAGTCACCCCTACGACGAAAAAACTCCGTAACGGCTAGTTTTTTAGCTTATTTTGGCATATTTAATGCTCATTTAATAATTTTCAATGGCTCTAAAACTACCCAGATCACTCTCCACTATCATTTGAAGCTATAAAGGCACTTAAAGGAAAAATAAATAAGATTTTTCAAGCATTCATTTCAGCCCTAAGCAAAGAGCCTTCTTGAAGTTAAAGAACTTTCATTTCAAGTTCATCAACCCCTCAAGAGCTCATTCAAGTCTTCAACAATCTTGAGGAGAATCAGAAAAGCTTCTTCATTGTTATGTAAAGTGTATTTAAAGCTTTAATTGCTCATTAAGAAACTACATTTGTATTTTCATGTAATTAACTGTTATACTCTTTTTTGAGTTGATCTTTAGTTTTGGAAGGATTTCAAAACATGAAAAGGTTGATCCGAACCTTGAATCAGATTATATTGAATTGACTTGTACTCAAAAAATAAATTTTCTAGCTTGGGATAGCTAGAGTCGGAGGTACCAATGTTGTATTCTTGTTGAATACAGTTTAATAGATTTGAATTTTCAAGTAGGAGCTTGGGGAGTGGATGTAGGTGCAAGGTTGGCACCAAACCACTATAAATCTTGATTGTTTATGGTGTGCTTACTTGTTCTCTATCTTATTTTCTTTTTCTTCTTGCACTCTTGCATCTAATATCTTCACTTTGCTTAAATCACTCACTTCAACTAACTTGCCTTTTATTACTTAATCCTTGTGGTTCTAGATTAATTTTAAATTTTTAAAAACCTAATTCACCCCACCCCCCCTCTTGGGTTGCATAGCTAGGCAACAGAAAGGATGGATTAGATAAAGCATCATCAATAACTACTGGATGATCGAATTTTATAAATTGTATAAGATTGATATTTATTAATATAGAATTATTTATTATAAATTAAGATCGATAGTGTTCATGGGATGTTAAGATTGTAAATAATTTTATAGGCCTTGTATATTCTTTAAGACATATCCTAGAGAGTGTGCGCCATCACGTATCTGATTTGGATGCTGGGTTCAAGGCATGACAATTAATATATCCAAAATGCATGAGAGTTACATCTACCAAAAAAGATATAGTACTAGGGTCAATAAAGCTCTATTATAGAAGCGTAGCATCCTAAGAAAGTAGGTCAGTGGATCTAGATGGAAAGTCTAGGCTGAGATGGTGAGAGTGGACAAGTTGTTGGGAAATATGTCCCAAAAGCCAATCGTCAAGCTGTTGATGGTTGAGCAACCAAGTATTTAATTGATTTATTAATAAATAAAATATATTTTTGATATTTTTATCATAAGTTTTTATCTTCTAATGAACTCCATTGTTATGATGAAATCCTTAGGACTATTTAAGTTCGATAAAGAGAGGATTTATCGATTAGTTCTTAAAATTATTCACGACCAAATGATAGGCTGTTAATAAGGATGATAGCTTCTATCAAGCATAGGTTGCTGTAGGCCATATGGGTTGGTTGTCCTCTTAACCAAGGAGTGTGGAGATACTAGTATGGCATACAGGTGAGATGTAAGGGTATATCATCATTGAACATGATCAACTCCAGAGCATTCTACTGTCGAGAATGTCTCTAATGGGATATAGGTATAAGTGTCCTTTAGACCTGAGATCACCTCAGTGACTTGCAAACAACTCACTATGCTTTGGTACTGGACTAACTAAATTTTTAATTCAGTGACCAAAGGCTTCTGGGCACAGTCAAGTACTTATGAAGTCAGAGTGTGATCGAGATGAGATTGACCACTCCAAGAGTTGGAGAAGAATGAGTTGCTGTATTTCAATTTAGCAAAACTTGACCAGAATAATCCATCAGATGGATTTGATATTTTAAAATACAATGTGAACAACCTGATCAGAGTTGACAGTTGAACTCTGAGGTGTCCTATGATTATTTTGATCAAGGGGATGAATTATATGAAAACTATATCCACATGGGTTCTAAGGATATTGTTCTACATATTCGACCTATCCGACCATCGGATACCATTGCTACATGGTCACTTGATTGGTATAAAAATTTATTTCTATGCTACTAGCTTAAGTTCGAACCTATGAGGTCATACATATTAGAGTTTACATCTGATCGGATGGTTGATCAACGATTAAGAATCGTTCTAAGGTTAAATGATCAGTACGATTGACATTTAACCTAGTGCAAGTGTTGCAGGAGGATCGATTAGCAATTTGATTGTTAATTGGCTTAATTTGATTAAATCAATGGGCTAAGATTAAGTCTAATTGAATATGATTTAATTAGATTTAATTTAGGCTGGATTGGATCAAGTCCAATTGGTTTATTAGATAAGCCAAGTGCAAGGAAAAACTAGTCCTAGTTCAATTAGGACTTGGATCAACCTAATTTTTAATTTGATTAAAAAATTAAAATAGATTTAAATCTAATTTAATCTGATTAAATTAGATTCTTAATTGGATTAAAATTTATTTTAGTTGGATTGATCTAATTTTGGTTTGATTTAGTTTGAGAAATCAAATTAAAACAAATCATAAGATAGAATCCTAGTAAGACTAGGATTCTACCTTGCGCCACATAAGCCCCCCACGCCCTCTCTCTTATTCCATGCCAATTCTCTCTTATTTTGTGTGACAAAAATCCTCTCCCAGGTCTTCACCACACCCAAAAGGTTTCCTCTCTTCTTTCTTATATGGAAGATAGTTGTGGATCAAATCAAAGTAGGAAGAAGTTTGGATTTCAAATTCTATGAGATAGAGTTTTAGAAATCCAAAACTCTTTCCTTTTTGCATCGATTTTACTCAAATTTTTTCTAAACATTTTATGGCTTTTATAGCACTTGATAGGTGCCCTTTGCTATTATTCCATGCACAAAAAGAAGAAGGGGGCACCTAAGAGTTGGGCACCCCTTATCTTGCCATGTTTAGATAAACCTTGACTAGGTATTTGACCTAGACAAGGACTCTATCATATCTCTCAATATAAAATAAATTTCTTTATAAAATTTTCATAAAAAATAGATCAACGAGAGACCTTTGGTGCATCCAAAAATTAGAGAGAAAAAAGGTTAGGGCATGGAGATATAAAAGACACAAGATAGGGTGTCTAGAGAGAGCAAATAGAAGAAGAAGAGGGTCTTCTTCTAGGGTTGTTGTGTTCATCTCTTCCCTTCCTCCATCTTGAGTTTTCTGAGAGCATCTTAGATCTGAAACTTCTCCTTTTACTTCTCATCTTTGGAAGAGTCCAAATCAAGAAGAAGGAGGTACCTGATCAACCATCAAAGAAGGATCAACACAGTACTAGCATACAGTGCTAATTTTCTGGAGCAGGACTTCTGATTGAGATTCATGGGCTTGTGTGGACGACTCCTAGAGGTCGGACATGTGTGTGGCTCACAACATCATCCTCAAGCCTGAATCAACAGGGTTAGAATGTCTAACTTGCAAGGTAATAGATCTGATCTATTATTTATTACATACATTAGATGTAGCATAGAAACATGTTGATATGATCAACATGTAGTTCATTCTCTATATACTTTAATTTTTGATTTAATGTTATATAATAATCATATAATAGGATCTTAGATCTAAAAATTTTTTAATTTTATAAAATAACTTTTTATTTATTTTAGTCTTCCTCTGCATGATCTTGAAAAAGTTTTAAGATCTAACCCTGAAACCCTAGAACTGGTTCCTTCAATTGGTATCAGAGCTAGGTTGTTTATTATATGATTATTTATACATGCTTAGATTATTTTTTAGATTGGATCTAATTTATAATCTGATTATTAAATCTAAAATTAAAATTTTTAGATCAATCATAAAACTGCAAGGTTGTCCTGCTGTCCCCTTACAGTGCAAAGGTTGTCCTAGTTCGTGTAGATCTATCTTTAATCATAAATTTGTTAGATGTGATCTAGATTAAATTTATAATTTATTAGATTTAAAATATTTTTAAATCTAAAATAAAATCTCTTTGTTAATATAACCTATACAAAGAACCATCATATTTTTGTGTGAAAAATTTGCGCAGTTTAAAGTTAAAATTGTTTCAATTACATGAACCTATTTAGATTAGATCTAAAGTAGTTTCATGTTTATTTCATTTGCATCTTGATTATAAATCAAACATGCAACTTGGTTGGTGGAACCATGTTGTAAAATTATTTTACAAATATAAAAATTATTTTTAAAAAGCCAAACCCCAACCCTCAGCCCAAAACTTAATTGAGAATTAAGAAGTTGTTTTAATTAGGTTCTAGGATTATGAATTGAAGAACCTAAGACACAAACCATAACACATTGGGTTAATGGGTTAGTGGAAATTAGGTCCATTAATTGGGTTAGACCTAAGGTTAGATAAAAAATAGACTTAATTAAGAATTGACTAAATCTAATCAATTGTTATCTTAGATTAGGTCAAGGATTCTCTAGATCAATTACAATAGTTGTAGTTGGTCAAGTCTATGTCTTTAACGAGAATCAAATGGACTTGATTCTTGACTAAGCGGTCTAGCACAAACTATTAGGTTAATCCAATCAAAACTAATTAAACCAGTTGGTGTCTAAGGTAAACCAGACCGGTGGTTTTTAATTGGGAGCCCGCTTACCTGGCCATTTCTGATGGTGTCTAAGGCAAGCTTTGGCAGACCCTCCCACTGATCGAACTTATCTGGCCTCTTGGTGAAATTATATTTTGATTGGATCACTTGACTATTCGAGCTGACCCATGTCAGCTAAGTAAATCAGTGTGACTGATTTAGGTGCTCCTAGACCAGCCCTTTTAATGGTCTCCCTTAAGCTGACTTGGTGAAGCCAGTGGGAGGATCATGATAAGCTGGTTCATCTGATCTCATCCTCTAAATTAATTAAATCCTCTAAAATAATTAGGTCCTTAAAATAAAATAGTTATGGTGATAACTAGATCATAGCCTCCCATTAAGTGGATGATAATGGGTCCATCAGTTGGATAATCATTGGAGGCCCAAAGGCTGGTGCTTATCGGCTGATGGAATTATCATTCATAATATGATTTCTTGACTACATCTTTCTAAATAGTGGTTAGGTTAGCCAACCAAAGTTGGGCCTAATCATTCATTGGCTAGATGGGCCAAGTATGGTCATGTTAATGGTTGGACCTAACCAGACCTTTTCAGTGGAGGCCAAAGCCTACTGATTAAGGACTGGGGCAAAATTAAAATTACTAGAAATTATTTAGAGAAATAATTGGTTATGAACCTACCTTTAGATGTACATAAGTTAGCCAACCAAAGTTGGGCTTGTGTGCAGTCTAAGTGGATTCTAGTACCCACTAAAGAATTAGGGTAATTCCTCGAATTGAAGGTAGAGGCTACCAATTCGAATAAAATAGTGAGAGAAATCTTTTGATTAAAGTCTAAATCTTTAGGTTTAATGAATCAATTACTAATTAGGTTATGATTTTCTTTGTACAGATATGGCCACTTTCCTATCGCTCTGATCATTATTGGACAATGATAAGTTGGTGGGATCCAACTTTGGTAGCTGGTACCGAAAGTTGAAGATAGTTCTGGAGCATGAACGGATCCTATATGTGATAACGGATCCTGCACTTGAGGAGCCAGCTGCCAATGTACGTGGAACAGTCAGAGATACTTATCAGAAGTGGCTCAGTGACCGGACCATGGTGTGCTGCATCATGCTGGCTGCCATGAGCGATGAGTTCAGTCGCAAATTTGAGATGGCTCAGCCAAAGAACATGCTTCAAGTGTTGGAGGATGCCTTTGGCACATCCGATGACATGGAGAGGCACAAGACTAGTTGTGCCATCTTTAATGCCAAAATGTGGGATGGTGTGTCTGTCACTGATCATGTATTGTACATGATCGAGCTGATGGAGCATTTGAGCAAACTCAATTTTTCTTTGCATGAGCAGCTTAGGAAAGATGCAATACTAAATTTGCTGCCCAAATCTTATCTCTCATTTCTCACTTATTAAAGAATGACAAAGCCTGAAGTAAACTACCATGGGTTACTACGGTTGCTTCAGAACTTTGAGAAGGATCACCAACTCCACAAGGAGTCAGTGAACTTAGTGGGAGGTTCGTCTTCTAGTTCTCGACCCTTTAAGAAAGGGAAGAAGAACAAGAAAAAGAAAGTGAAGAAGGTGCAAGTTTAAGCTGGGACATCAGTGCAGGACCAGACCAAAAAGATCAAGCTCAATAAAAGTTAAGCTGAATGCTTCTTTTGCAAGAAATGGAGGGACTGAAAGAGGAACTGTCCTCAGTACACTGCCTTCCTAGACCCGAATAGGCAGAGAAAGCAGCAAGCTGTTGCTGAGCAAGATATTTATATGATAACTCCTTGTAATTTCTCTATTTGTGATATAACTGACTGGGTATTAGATATCGGTAGCCCTTACCATATTGGCAATTCGTTGTAGGAGTTACAGGCCAGTAGGAGATTCGAGCAAGACGAGAGGTTCCTGAACATTGAAGATGGAAGACCAGTTCTAGTTCTAGCATTAGGAATCTTGAAACTTGTATTTGAGTCCCATACTGTTGTTCTTAATGATTGTCATTTCTGTCTCAATTTTTTTTTAAACGTTATTTCTGTAGGCCTTCTGGCAAAAATGATTATAAAATTTTAATAAAGAAACAAGTTTGTAATATCATTATGAATGATGTTACTATTTTTTTTGGACATTTGAATAATGGTGTGTATATGTTATCACAACCTGTTAACATAATCTATTCTACTGGCAAGCACCCTAGATTAAATAGTGTATTAGATATCTACTTATGGCACTGTAGGCTAGGTCATATAAACAAGAATAAAATAAACAGGTTGACTCAAGAGGGAATCCTCGAAGTCAGTGATTGTGAATCACTTTCAACTTGTGAGTCCTGTCTTCTTGATAAAATGATCAAGTCACTTTTTACTAAAAAAGGTGAGAGAGCTACTGAGCTCTTGGGCCTAGTACATACTGATATATGCGGGCCCATGAGCACAAGTGCTAGAGGTAGATATTTCTACTTCATCACTTTCATGGATGATCTATCCAGATATGGATATGTCTATCTGATGAAACATAAGTTGGATTCATTTAAAATATTCAAATGATTCTGAAGTGAAGTAGAAAAATAAACTGGGAAGAGTATTAAAACTCTTCGGTCTGACCGAGGGGAATACCTTTCTGGTGAGTTTCTCACATACCTAGGAGAGAATGAGATTCTCTCCCAATGGACTCCTCCAAGAACACCACCGCATAATGGTGTGTCTGAAAAGAGAAATCAGACTCTGTTAGACATAGTCCGATCCATGATGGGTTTTGCCAGCTTGTCGATATCCTTCTGGAAATATGCACTCGATTCGGCCTGTTATGTATTAAATAGGGTTCCAAGTAAGTCTGTAATTAAGACTCCATATGAGATATGGACAGGACGTAAGCCAGCACTTTCACACCTTAGGGTCTGGGGGTACCCGACCTATGTCAAATGGTTAGTTACAGATAAACTCGGATCTAGGTCTGACAAATGCACATTCATAAGGTACCCCAAAGAGACCAAAAGATATTTTTTCTACCATGCTGATGAACAAAAGGTGTTCGTCAGTTTTAAGGCAACCTTTTTAGAAAAAGAGTTCCTTGGTGAAGGAATCGTTGCCTCTAAGGTTGAATTTGATGAAGTTCAACAGGTAGAAGGACCGACACCAACAGCTGAACCTGAGTCGGATTTGATTAGATCAGATCTGAAGCTCAATGTACCTGCACCATTAAGGCGATCCGGTAGAGTACCGCATCAGTCGGATAGATACTATAGTTTCTTGGTTCGGGATGGTGATCCCATCAAACTCGATGAGAACAATGAGGATCCGATCACCTAAATGGATGCAATACAGAGATCTGATTCTGAAAAATAGCTTGAAGCCATGAAATCCGAAATGGAGTCCATGAAGGTCAATGATGTATGGACATTGGTTGACCCACCTGAAGGGATTAAATCCATTGGGTGTAAATGGGTCTTCAAAAAGAAGAGGGACGCAAACGAAAAGGTGGAGACCTATAAAGCCCGTCTGATTGCCAAGGGGTATCATCAACGTTATGGTATTGACAATGACGAGATATTTTTCTCTGTGGCAATGCTCAAATCTATTCGGATAATGCTTACAATAGCTGTCCATCTGGATTATGAGATCTAGCAGATGGATATAAAGACAGCTTTCCTGAATGGAGAGCTGATCGAAGAGGTGTATATGATACAACCTGAGGGATTTACATCCACAGATGAGTCCAAGATGTGCAAGCTTCAGAGATTCATTTATAGATTGAAGCAAGCTTCTCGAAGTTGGAACATGCATTTTGATTAGATGATCAAAATGTATGGCTTCATTAAGAAGGGAGAAGAGCCCTGCATCTATAAATGGACAAATGGTCCAGTTGTGGTATTCTTTATCTTGTACGTGGATGATATTCTCTTAATCGGAAATGACATCCCCGCACTACAGAGAATAAAAGTTTGGTTGTCATTGTAGTTCTTCATGAAGAATTGGGTGAAGCATCCTACATCCTAGGGATGAAGATCTATAGGGATAGATCTAAAAAGATGCTTGGGTTATCCCAGTCTACGTACATAGACACTGTGCTAAGAGGTTCAGCATGAAGAATTCCAAGAAGAGCTATCTATCGATAGGCCATGAAATTTCTCTCTCTAAGAAGGATTGTCCGATAACTCCTGAAGAGAGAGAGCATATGAGTAGAGTCCCATATGCTTCGATCGTGGGATCTATCATGTACGCCATAACATGTACAAGATCAGATGTGGCATACTCACTAGGAGTAGTGAGTAGATACCAATCTGATCATGGAGAAAATCACTGAAAAGTGGTTAAAGTCATCCTTAAGTATTTGAGAAATACTAAGGACCAATGGTTGGTTTATGGGAGTCAGATCTGAAACTTATGGGGTTTACAGACTCCAGCTTTCAATCTGACCATGATGACAGCAAAAGCATATCGAGTTATATCTTTACTCTGAATGGTGGAGCCATCTGCTGGAAGAGTTTCAAGCAGCATATTGTGGCAGACCCTGTTTGCGAGGTGGAGTACATCGCAGCATCGGATGTCATGAAGAAAGCTGTGTGGCTGAGGAAATTCATCACCGAGCTCGGAGTAGCACCCTCCCTCGATGGTCCAATCTTGCTCTACTGCGATAGCACTGGTGCCATAGCTCAGGCGAAGGAACCCAAAGCACACCAGTGGACAAAGCACATTTTACGTCGCTTCCACTTGGTCCGAGAGATCGTGGATCGAGATGACGTCGACTTTCAGAAGATCGACAGAAAAGAGAACCTGGCCGACCTCTTCACTAAAGCCCTAGTGATAAAGGAGTTCGACAATCACAAGTCGAAGATGGATATTAGATACTGTGTCGAGTGGCTTTAAGACAAGTGGGAGTTGTTGAAAAATATTCCCAAAAGCCAATCGTCAAGCTGTTGACGGTTGAGCAATCAAGTATTGTAATTGATTTATTAATAAATAAAATATATTTTTGGTATTTTCATCATAAGTTTTCATCTTTTAATGAACTCCATTGTTATGATGAAGTCCTTAGGACTATTTAAGTTTGATAAAGAGAAGATTTATCGATTAGTCCTTAAAATTGTTCACGACCAAATGATAGGCTGTTAATAAGGATGACAGCTTCTATCAAGCATAGATCGCTGTAGGCCATATGGGTTAATTATCCTCTTAACCAAGGAGTGTGGAGACATTGGTATGGCATACAGGTGAGATGTAAGGGTACATCATCATGGAATGTGACCAACTCCAGAGTATTCTACTGTCGATAATATCTCTGATGGGATATAGGTATAAGTGTCCCTTAGACCTAAGATCGCCTCAGTGACTTGCAAACAACTCACTGTGCTTTGGTACTGAACTAACTAAATTTCTAATTCAGTGACGGAAGGCTTCTGGGCATAGTCAAGTACTTACGAAGTTAGAGTGTGATCGAGATGGGATTGACCACTCCAAGAGTTGGAGAAGAATGAGTCGTTGTATTTCAATTTAGCAAAATCTTGGCCAGGGTAATCCATCAGATAGATTTGATATTTTGAAATACAATGTAGACAACCTGATCAGAGTTGACAGTTGAACTCTGAGGTGTCCTATGATCATTTTGGTCAAGGGGATGAATTATATGGAAACTATATCCACATGGATTCTAAGGATGTTGTTCTACACATTCGATCTATCCGACCATCGGATACCATTGCTAGATGATCACTTTGATTGGTACAAAAATTTATTTCTATGCTACTGACTTAGGTTTGAACCTATGAGATTACACACATTAGAGTTCACGATCCGTTCAGATGGTTGATCAATGATTAAGAATCATTCTAGGGTTAAACGATCAATATGATTGATATTTAACCTAGTGCAAGTGTTGCAGGAGGATCGATTAGTAATTTGATTGCTAATTGGCTTAATTTGATTAAACCAATGAGCTGAGATTAAGTCTAATTAAATATAATTTAATTAGATTTAGTTTGGACTTGATTGGATCAAGTCCAATTGGTTTATTGGATTAGCCAAGTGCAAGAAAAAATGAGTCCTAGTTCAATTATGACTTGGGTCAACCTAATTTCTAATTTGATTAAAAAATTAAAATAGATTTAAATATAATTTAATCTGATTAAATTAGATTTTAATTGGGTTAAAACCTATTTTGATTGGGTTTATCTAATTTTGGTTTGATTTGGTTTGAGAAATCAAATTAAAAAAAGCCATAAGATAGAATCCTAGTAAGACTAGGATTCTACCTTGCGCCACATAAGCCCCACACGCTCTCTCTCTTATTTCATGCCAATTTTCTCTTATTTTGTGTGACAAAAATCCTCTCCCAGGTCTTCACCATGCCCAAAAGGTTTCCTCTCTTCTTTCTTACATGGAAGATGGTTGTGGATCAAATCAAAGTAGGAATAAGTTTGGATTTCAAATTCTATGAGATAGAGTATTAGAAATCTAAAACTCTTTCCTTTTTGCATCGATTTTACTCAAATTTTTTTTGAGATTTTTATGAGTTTTATGGCACTTTATAGGCACCCTTTTCTGTTGGTCCATTCATAAAAAGAAGGAGGGGGCGCCCAAGAGTTGGGCGCCCCTTATCTTGCCATGTTTGGATAAATTTTGACTAGGTATTTGACCTAGACAGAAATTCTATCATATCTCTCCATATAAAATGAATTTTTTTATAAAATTTTTGTGAAAAATATATCAAAGAGAGTCCTTTGGGGCTTCCAAAAATCAGAGAGAAAGAAGATTGGAGCATGGAGATATAATAGACACAAGATAGAGTATCTAGAGAGAGCAAAGAGAAGAAGAAGAGGGTCTTCTTCTAGGGTTGTTGTGTTCATCTCTTCCCTTCCTCCATCTTGAGTTTTCTGAGAGAATCTCAGATCTAAAACTCTTCCTCCTACTTCTCATCTTTGGAAGAGTCCAAATCAAGAAGAATGAGGCACCTGATCAACCATCGAAGAAGGATCAGCGCACAGTACTAGCATACAATGCTGATTTTCTGGAGCAGAACTTCTGATCGAGATTCATGGGCTCGTGTGGATGACTCCTAGAGGCCGGATGCATGTGTGGCTTTCAACATCATCCTCAAGCTCTGATCAGAAAGGTTAGAATGTCTAACTTGCAAGGTAATAGATCTGATCTATTGTTTATTATATATATTAGATGTAGCATAGAAACATGTTGATATGATCAACATGTAGTTCATTCTCTATATGTTTTAATTTTTGATTTAATGCCATGTAATAATCATGTAATAAAATCTTAGATCTAGAGATTTTCTAATTTTATAAAATAGATTTTAATTTATTTTAGTCTTCCACTGCGTGATCTTGAAAAAATTTCAAGATCTAATCCTGAAATCCTAGATCTGGTTCCTTCACAAGTATCTTCTAATGGCTAGCCCTAAGCATCCTGTTAGATGTATGCTCTAAAAGCCAGATTGGCTGATACTTGTAAAATTTTCTAAGAACATATTTTGTAATGTTGATATATAAATTAATAAAATTAGATTTATTTTTATATATATTTATATTAAATTATGTTTATGTATCATCCATTGAGTTAATAGATATAATGATACATATTCTCAAGAGTTAAAAATTTCAGACATATATTATTAATAATTAATTCATAAATTACTTTCGATCGTAGGATCATCATGGAGATGGTGCTTGATTCGGAGAGATTGGTGCACAATCGCTTCCTTAGGATAGATGGATCTTGAATCTATGGTGTGGAGACATCGGAGCGAGAGTGCAAGTGCTTGTTAGGAACAAGGATACTGAGCGTCACTAAACATGAGTAGTCACTAGGATATCTACTTTTTCGTCAGTGACTAAACTTGATACTATGGTAGTGTGAGTAGTTCTCAGATCTGTGGTGCCTCAACTGTTAATAGTGAGAGTGCTATAGTTTGACTACACCATAACTCGATCTTCTAGCCATACGAAGCTTTGAGGTATAGGTTGGCTGCAGTAGATTTATTATAGAATTAGGATACACACCAAGATAGGATCTATTGACCTCAGTAGATGAGTAGTCCTAGATAGATCATGACACTGAGTCGTAAAGCTCATGGCCTTAGCAGTGTGAATGATGGAAAGGTGTTTCTAAAAGGTTTCACAAGTGGACTTGAGTCGATTAAATCTAACATATGACAAGAATGAGGTTTGACAAGTTACTTTAACTTCTATCTTGTCAGAACTCATGATAAAAGAACCGAATCACATGACAATCACACCTAGAGGTTCAAGCATTCGATTCTGATGGGTTGCTACTATATATTGCTAGGTATCACTGATGGATTGTGAGATCAATTAAAATTATCTCAATGATCGATAATTCAAAATTAGATGAATTGGAAGGAGTTTCAATCTATTGAAAAGAGTTTCAATGATATTGATAATGGACATCACAATATATCTCACTACTAAATAGAATTGAACCTATGAGGTCACACAAATAAAAATTTTGATCTAAGATTGCACAGTTGGGCTCACATGGTCTAATTAGATTAGGATTAATTAAATTTTAATTTTAAATTTAAGAAAATCATGCTAGCACATGATTGAACCCATTTTCTTCTTAATTTGGGTTCCCTATTAAATAGAGCTTGACCAAATCAAAGCTAGCTCTTTAGGACAATAAGAGTTGGAGTCCCTGAAGCCTTCCCATGTAAGAATTAATTGGCGCCCCATATTTTTATTCGTGAGAAATCAGGAGAGAAAGGGTGGGATGCCCCTTTCGATAAAATCCAGGGGGCATGCAACCCCAGTGGATAAGGGAGAAAGGATAGGGGCTTCGCCTCATTTGAATTTGAGTTTAAATTTGAAGAGTTCTAATTTAAAATGGTGGAGAGATAGAGATAAGGAGATTGTTGGGATTTGATGCCTCAAATTTAATCTACAAGAGTGAAAACTCAGATGCAAAGAAGCCTAGCTCAAAGAGAATGTTGCGAGGAGCCCAAAAATGTGGAATAGTGGGACCTACAGCATGCAGACCAATGGGGCCCGTAGCATGTAGGCCCGAAGGTAGACCAAGGGGCCGCAAGGCACGGCCCAGGCCAGTGCACGGGCATGCACGGCCCATGCGGGTGCGTGCAAGGTGCAGCGCTGCCCTTCACACGGTCCATCACGGACCAATGGTCCATAGGAGGAGGCATGGATCGGCAACATGTTTTTCAAGCGATTCTCATGGTCCACTATGAATCAGAGACATTTCACATGCAATTCTCTCATGATTGCATGATCGAACAAGTGCATTTTGGTGCCGGGCATGATCCAACGATGAGATGGCTTGTTTGGATGCTATTCGAAGTCTTATCTCTGATCTGGGCTTAGATTGAGGCCTTTAAAAGGCCCTATGGGCAACAGAGAAGGACGGGGAAGTAGTAGAGGCTCTGGTAGTAGCTAAAAGAAGTTCGGTGAGTGCCGACAGCATACAGTCCACAGAGCAGATGTAGGCAGAGCATCGAGGGTAGAGCAAAGCATCAGGCAGAGCACGATAGAGGCATGATGTAGCGATTTGCATCATAGGAAGTGTACAGGAGCATCGAGGATCTGGTACTAGCAGGCCTGTGAGAAGATTTTCTTGGGAGATTTTGAGAGAGCTTTTGTGAGGGTAGCTTCTAGTTGAGAGAGATTTGTGTACGAAGAGTTGAGAGTATGAGGATCTCCTCTTGTACTTATTTTCTCTTTCATAGTGAAGCTT
Source organism: Elaeis guineensis (assembly GCF_000442705.2). Lineage (NCBI taxonomy): Eukaryota > Viridiplantae > Streptophyta > Magnoliopsida > Arecales > Arecaceae > Elaeis > Elaeis guineensis. The sequence continues at coordinate 67,906,939 of NC_025999.2, forward strand.
GCATGCCCTGTGGAAGTAGCACTTGGGCTATTCCACGTACTTGGTTATATATTCTTATTTTTATTTTTTTTTTCTTCTTGCTACAATGAGTGGTACCGGATCCTGTCCAATAAATGGTATCACAGCTAGGTGGTGCCAGGGTGGTGTTGGATCCTAACAAGTGGTATCAGAGTTAGGAGGTACTAGTGCAAGGTTGCAATGGCAGTGATCAAGATTGAAGATGGAGAAGACAAACACAATTAAGATAGAGATCAACCACAAAGGGTTGATCGATACTCTCTTGTGCAAGGAGGAGCCATCTACATTGAAGATGCTAGCAGAAGTCCAGTACGAGGTAGAGCTTCGAGTGGAGATGGATCAGGCACGAGATGGAAGACTTGGGAGGATGATAAGTGATGTCGTTAAGAGGCTATCTCGAGTAAATCTCAGATCAAAGTACATGACGGAGATGGGATCGAGCGGTTAGGCTCAAGTCCCATGTTTGCCCATCCATGAATAGTAGGCAATTGCCCCAGGGCATAGGGGCGAGAAGATCCAAAAGCTCTCAAAATCAGGTGGAGGTTAAATGTCAAGCTGAGGTAGAGATTGTTGAAATTTGATGCCTTGAATTTGACCTACAAGAGTGAAAACCCAAATACGGAGAAGCTCAGCTCAAAGAGCACATCATGAGGAGCCCAAAAATATGAAATAGTGGGACTTGCAGCATGCAGACTAGTGGGGCCTGCAACACGTAGGCCCAAAGATAGACCAGGGGGCCGCGGGGTGTGGCCCAATAGCCTGGTCCGGCCCAGGCCAGTGCATGGGCAAGCCCAGGCATGCATGGGTGTGTGTGGGCCTGCTGCTGGCGCGCGGCCCATGCAGGCACGTGCGGGCATGCGCACGCCAGCTACAAGCGTAGCCTAGTGGGTGCGTGGGTGCACATGAGGCCTAGTGCAACCCTTCATGTAGTCCATCATGGACTGACGGTCCGTAAGAGGAGGCATGGATAGGCAGCCCATTTCTCAAGCAATTCTTGTGGTCCACCATGATCGAAGATGTTTCACATGCGATTCTTGTGCGATTACATGATCGAATGGGCATAGTTTGGTGCCAGGCATGATCCAATGGTGAGATGGCTTGTTTGGGTGATATTCGAAGTCTTGTCTCTAATCTGGTCTCAGATTGAGGCCTTTAAAAGGCCTTGTGGACAACAGACAAGGAAAGAAAAACCACAGAGGCTCTAGTAGCAATTGAGAGGAATTCGATAAGCATCGAGAGCATGCAACCCGTAGAGCAAATGCATGCAAAGCATTGAGGGTAGAATAAAGCATCAGGCAGAACACGACAAAGGTATGATGTAGCAGTTTATATCACAAAAAGTATCCAGGGATGCTGTGGATTCTGATATTGGTAAGCCTGTGAGAGAATCTTCTTGGCGAATTTTGAGAGAGCTTTTGTGAGGATAGCTTTTAGTTGAGGGAGGTTTGTGTATGGAGAGTTGAGAGTGTGAAGATCTCCTCTTATACTTATTTTCTCTTTTATAGTGAAGCTTGCATACCCCGTGAAAGTAGCACTTGGGCTATTCTACGTACATTGATTATGTATTTTTATTTTTATTTTTTCTTTCTTCCTGCTACAATGAGTGATACCTGATCTTATCCAACAAGTGGTATCATAGCTAGGTGGTGCTAGGATGGTGTTGGACCCCAACAAGTGGTATCAGAGCCAGGAGGTACTAGCGCAAGGTTACAGTGGTGGTGATCAAGATTGAAGATGAAGAAGACAAGCATAATTAAGATGGAGATCAACCGCTAAAGGTTGATCAATGCTCTTGTGCAAGAAGGAGCCATCTATATGGAAGATGCCAGCAGGAGCCCAATACGAGGTGGAGCTCCAAGTGGAGATAGATCGGACATGAGATCAGAGACTCGAGAAGATGATAAACAACATTACCATGGGGCTATCTTGAGTAGATCTCAGATCAAAGTATATGATAGAGATGGGATCGAGTGGCCTGGCTCGACTCTTATATTTGTCCATCCATGAGTAGCAGGTAATTGCCCTAGGGCATAGGGGCGAGACGATCCAAAAGCTCTCAAAGTCAGGTGGAGGTCAAATATTGAGTTGAGGTAGAAATTATTAGGATTTGATATCTCAAATTTAACCTATAGGAGTGAAAATCTAGATGCAAAGAAGCCCAGCTCGAAGAGCACATTATGAGGAGCCCAAAAATATGGAATAATAGGACTTGCAGCATATGGACCAGCAAGGCCTGCAGCACGTAGGCCTGAAGGCAGACCATGGGGCCATAGGGTGCAGCCCAACAACTTGGCACGGCCCAAGCCAGTGCACGAGCCAGCCCAGGCACGCACAAGCATGTGCGGGCCAGCAGTGGGTGCAGCCCAGCAGGCGCATGGCTCACATGAGACCCAGTGCTGCCCTTCACATGGTCCATCACAGACCGATGGTCCATAAGAGGAGGCATGGACCAGCAGTCCATTTCCCAGGCGATTCTCCTGGTCCACATGGATCGAAGATGTTTTACATGTGATTCTCACGTGATTACGTGATTGGACAGGCAGAGTTTGGTGTTGGGCATGATCTAATGGTGAGATGGCTTATTTGGGTGATATTCGAAGTCTTGTCTCTGATCTGGGCTTGGATTGAGGCCTTTAAAAGGTCCTGTGGGCAACAGAGAAGGAAAGAAAAGCAGCAGAGGCTCTGGCAGTAGCTGAGAGGATTTTGATGAGCACCGAGAGCATGTAGCCCACAGAGCAGACGCAGGCAAAACATCGAGGGTAGAGCAAAGCGTCAGGCAAAGCATGGCAGAGGCATGATGTAGTGATTTGCATCATAAGAAGCATCTAGGGGCATCGAGGACCCTGATACTGGCAGGCCTATAAGAGGATCTCTTTGGAGGATTTTGAAAGAACTTTTATGAGGGTAGCTTTTAGTTGAGAGTGGTTTGTGTTTGGAGAGTTGAAAATATGAGGATCTCCTCTTGTACTTATTTTTTTTTATAGTGAAGCTTGCATAACCCATGCAAGTAGCACTTGGGCTATTCTACATACTTGATTGTATATTCTCATTTTTATTTCTTCTTTCTTTCTACTACAATGAGTGGTATTGGATCCTATCCAACAAATGGCATCACAACTAAGTGGTGCCAGGGTGGTGTTAGACCCCAACAGGGATTGCATCCATTTAAATTTGAAGGAGTCTTATCCCCTTGTGGATGAGATAAGGGCTTCCATCCTATTTGAATTGGAATGGCACCCCCAATTGCTTTCTTGTGGATTTTCTACGAAGAAATGAGAGAAGGAAGAGGGTGCCCCACGAGAGTCCTTCTACTTTAAGTCATTTGATGACTTAAAGCCTAAGGACTCTTAGGTTACTAAAATCTATAAATAGGGACCCCTGCCAAATGGTTTTTAATATCACATCAAAAAATTTAAAGCTCCCCTCTCTTCTCCATGCCTTCTCCCTCTCCTCTCTACTCTCTCCTCCTCTCCCATGCCCAAAGGAGTTGGGCTGCTCCATCTGGTGTGCTCGAAGAGTTGGGTGCTGATAGATCTATGCAAAAGAAGAAGAAGGCTACGATCAAGGGTTGATCGTGATTCTGTCGAAGATTAGATCAAAGGCAAATCCAGGAGCTTACTAATCTATCTTGGTGAAGATTGATTGAAGTCAGAGAAAGTATCCGAGTTTGAGTTTGAGTGGATAACCATAGAGGCCGGACACATATGCGGCTTGATGCGGAACCTCAACTCCATGATCATCGGATAGCGATGAATCACTACCCTCGCAAAGGTGAAGATGCGATCATCATGATTAAATAATTAGTTTAAAATAGTTTTAAATATTTTTGATCTTATATTCATGATCGATCTGACATAGATCGAGATGCGATCTTGATCGGATCGCATGTCGGATAATAATTTTTGAATTCTGCTGCACCTTGATTTAATCAATTGGACGTATGATCTTTCCTTCAGCTGGTATCAAAATTAGGTTGTAGGTATCATGCATCGAAGATCAAGATCATATCTAAATCAGATTTGATCTAAAGTAGTGTTTAATTCTAAAATTAAATTAGATTAGATCTAATTTGAAGCATGCATCTGAAATTAGATTAGGTTTGAATTTCAGCCTTTCAATTAGATCAGCATGATTAGATTAAGATCTAAAAATCAGATTTAATAGATCTAAAATTTTTTATTAAAGTTCCAGATCGTTGAATGTTATGAGATTAATGTGTTAACTAGAATTTTTCAGATCTGAATTTTTGTGATGCATGAGAATAATATCATACATGAGATGTATAATCTGAATTTTATGTGATACATGAGATGTTTGGTATGAGATGATCATAGGTAGATCTATGTTGCATGAGATGTATATGATTAGATTTGAAATACATGAGATGTATAGTCCATGATCATGATTAAATCTCTTTTATGTTAGATGTTTTATTTAATGGCTATAGATTAGATCTATCATGTATGCCATAGAGTCTAAGGTTAATCTAGGATCATCTTGACATAAGGTTGCCCTAGCATAATCGGTGTTATACTGTATGGTTGTCCAGGATGAGACTAGATCATGCCATTAATCAAAATTAAAGTCATCTTATACATAAAAGGATTTAATCACACATAAAATCAGATTGTGTTTCATGAATACATGTAGTGGTCGCACTGAATCACTACAACCCTTGATGTAGGGTGTATCATGAACTCAAACTAAAAATGGTTGTGCTTGCATTTCGTCGTGGGGAATCGAAGCGAACTCAATCTCAAATTGGTGGACAAATTTAGTGTCTAAGATAAGAATTTAGATAGTGGTTTCTTAATTAGGACCGTTGCCACTGATAGAGGGGAGCCTCCCACCCATCTTATCTTACCTAGCCATTTTAGGGACCAATTTCAATTTTGTAGTGCTTAAGGTTGAGTCCACTGCATTTGTGTTGCACCATGGGTTCGATCTTAGTCAGACCAAGTTAGGATCTCTTTAGTAGATCCAATCTAATTATAGATTTATATAGGATGTGATAAACAATTAAACCTAAGAGACCTAAATTAAAATCTTCTCATAAAATATTAAGTCTAGTGATCTTCCACCATTGTAGATGTGCAGGCCCTTCTAGGTGTTGACTATTCTCAGTTGGTTACAGTGGTTCAATTACATCAAGAAAGATGCAACCACTCTATATGTTGCTCCTAGATTGATTTTGATGATTACAAAGCAGATTGAAGGGATACAAATAATTTTAAAATGAAAAAGTCCTTATGCTCTTCAAGGGCAAAATCATAATTTCACTAAAATCCTGATTTGATAGTACCATTTGGTAGAACAAATGATTTGTAAACTATTGGTGAAAATTTCATTATGTTTGGACTTATATTTTTGAAGTTATGAAGGTTTGAAGTGCATGAGTCGACTCATGAGTTAACTCATGGCACTGTGAGCTGATTGGCACGCAAAAAATTTCTATGGCACGTTGGATTTTTGACTTGGCACGACCTGTGAGTCGACTCATGAGTCGACCCACAAGGCATGAGTCGACTCATGAGTCGACCTCTGCTGATTTGAGCCGAAAAATCCAGAAATCAGACCTTCTGGTCTGTGCAACAGAAGTCGACTCATGAGTCGACTCCTGATGCATGAGTCGACTCATGAGTCGACCCCTGCGACGGAAAATATCAGCAACGGCTATTTTTTTGCCCATTTTAATTGCCATTTATGCTTCCTAAAATTGCTCTAACGGCTCTTTATCTACCTAAATTATTTTCTCTTGCTTCTAATGCTACAAAATGCTTGAAATGGTGAAAGAAATTACAGTTTAAATAGCAGATCAAATTGGAGAAAAAAAAAAGAAGAAGATCAATCGGCAGATCAAAAGAGAAGAACAGAAGAGAGGATCCGAAATTTGCAAGAAAAAGCCTGAGATCAACGAAAAATCCAAAAAAAAAAAGAGAGAGGATCCACAATATACCAGAGAGAGTGTGAAAGAGAAAAGCAAGAGCTTTCAAGGAGAGAATTCTTCACGCCTAATGTTTCAACCTTGATCTAGAGATCGTTCAAAGCTTTCAAGAGATCTTCAATCAACAATCAACCTCTTCTCAAGCATTCAAGCGTTCATCCACTTTGAGAAAATCCGAAAAAGGGGTTCTTCATTTGAGTAAAGCTTTTATTGTTATATTCGCTCATTTAAGGAGCTGTTATTGTATTAATCTGTGCTCAAATTTTCTAACTCTTTGTGAGTTTTTGTTTTTATTTTTGGAGGATTTCCAAAACAAGGAAAGGTTGATCCGAACCTGAAATCGGAGTATTTTGGGTTTACTTGTACCCGAAAAATAAGTGATCTAGCTTAAGATAGCTAGTGTCGGAGTTTCCGACATTTTGTATTCGGGTTGAATACAAAGGATAGTGGATTGAAATTCCCAAGTAGGATCTTGGGGAGTGGATGTAGGTGCAAGGTTAGCACCGAACCACTATAAATCCTTGTGTTTGTGGTGTGCTTTATCGCTTCATCTTATTTCTTTATTATATCCTTGCAATACTGCTTTAGATAATTAATATTGATTTAAAGTCTTTGTTTTATTCTTCATAAGTAATCTGTTGGGCTTAAAATTTTTTAGAAACCCAATTCACCCCCCCCCTCTTGGGTTGCATAGCTGGGCAACAAGTGGTATCAGAGCCGGTGCTCTAGCCCTTCTTTGATCTAACAATCAAAGAGCCAAAGATCTATGACAACCCATGTCGGTATTTCTCTAGCCGAGGGGCAATCAACAAACCGACCTCCACTTTTCAATGGGTCTAATTACACCTATTGGAAAGCTCGGATGAAGATTTTCATACAAGCACTCGACTATGATATGTGGAGTATCATAGTGAATGGTCCTCACACACCCACCAAGATTATAGATGGTGAGGAATCAACCAAACCCGAGAAAGAATGGGATGAGGTTGACAAAAAATTGGCACAATTAAATGCCAAAGCCATGAATGTTCTTTATTGTGCACTAGATGCTAGTGAATTCAATCGCATTTCTACTTGTGCATCTGCTAAAGAAATATGGGATAAGTTAGAAGTAACCCATGAGGGAACAAATCAAGTAAAAGAGTCTAAAATAAACATGCTTGTACATAAATATGAATTGTTCAAAATAGAGCATGATGAGTCCATAACTGCTATGTTTACTCGTTTTACTGATATAATCAATGGTTTAAAGAGTCTTGGCAAATCTTATACTAACAGTGAACTTGTAAGGAAGATTCTCAGGTCACTGCCAAGAACTTAGGAAGCAAAGGTGACTGCTATCCAAGAAGCAAAGGACTTGAACACTCTACCTCTAGAAGAGCTTCTTGGATCCTTGATGACTCATGAACTTAGCATGAAGCAACATCAAGAGGATGAAGTCAAAAAGAAAAGAACCATTGCCCTCAAATCCACAACTTCGCCTGATTATGAAACGGATGACTCTGAAGATGAAGATCAGGATAAAGAGATGGCTCTCATCACCCGAAAATTTAAGAAGTTTCTAAGAAAAAAGAAACAGGGGATGAGAAAGAAATTCACAAAAGGGGATCAAAGCAAAGAAAAGGAGAAAGATCAACCCCCTATATGCTACGAGTGCAAGAAGCCAAGACATTTCAGATCCGAATATCCACAATTGAAGAAAGGTCCAAAGAAGTTCAAAAAGAAGGCAATGATGGCGACCTGGAGTGCGAGTGATGACTCAAGCTCTGATGAGGAAACCTCAACAGAACAAGCCAACCTGTGCCTAATGGCACACGAAAATGAGGTAACTTCTGAATCCACTAGTGAATTTACTTTTGAAGAATTGCATGAAGCTCTCTATGATTCAATTGAAGAATTAAAGAAACTAGGGAAGAAAAACAAAGAGCTGAAATTGGAAAATCAGTCCTTAGTGAAACAAGCTGAAAATCTTTCAATTGAAAAATTCATCTTGATTCAAGAAAATCAAAACTTAAAGGATGAAATGAACAAGCTGAAATCTATAGTAGATAAGTTCACCTTAAGTTCAAACAAACTAAATATGATCCTTGAAAATCAGAAAGCTATATATGATAAGACTGGACTTGGTTATAAACCCCTGAAGAAACAAAAATTTCTGAAGGATATTTATGTAAATTATTCAAGTAACAAGTCTACAAATATTACTTGTTTTAAATGTGAAAGAATAGGACATAAATCATACACATGTCTTATTAACAAATATGCAAACACAAAGAAAATATGGGTTCCAAAAGGAACCATTCTGACTAACCTGAAAGGACCCAAGAAAGCTTGGGTACCTAAACAGAAACTTGA